>NC_041393.1:356399619-356474573 GCF_002162155.2 Triticum dicoccoides
CCCTGGCGCCCACCACCGAGCCTCTCAAGGCTTGCCGCCCCGATGGGCCCCATCCCCGCCGCCCAAGGTGATTTTTTTACTATTTTTTGTGTTTAGGTTTAGGTTTTAGTGGTAGGGTTAGGTTACTGCCAGATTTAGATAGTTAGAACAAGAAAATAATTGAAAAAAGTAAAATAAGTAGAAGAAGAGGAAAAAGGGAAAAAGGAATAGGGTTGCCGAGGGGATGGATGGTGGAGCCAGTGGGTCCCACCGGTCCCGATGCCCATGCCGAGAACCCCCGGTCCGAGTGCTGACCCATCGACCGTGCGTCGACTGTTCTCGGCGTCGATGGCGGTCAAACACCATTGCAAATTACAGGGTTAATTATGGGGTTCCTTGGTGTCGATGGTACCCTAAATAGTAAGCATCATCAGTGTGAGGTACATGTGGTCGTCGGTGTCGAATACTACATCCACGTCCCACAAGTGACAAAGGGGTCTTGCGTTCAGCAGCAACAGTTCTCGGCATCGATGGCGGTCGAACACAATTGCAAATTTGTCTGGCAGCCTCAGAGATGATCTCAGAGATGATGATTGAAAGCTAAGTGTTGAAACTTGAAACACCCAAACTAACTTAAGTCGGTTTGGTTGTTTGAAAATTTCAAAACTTGGCTTTAATCCTCATCGCAGAGGCTGCCAGACAAATTCGCCAAGGTGTTCGACCATCATCAGCCACCAGAACTATTGTTGCGGGATGCCGGGCGCCGGCATCACTTGTGGGATGTGAATCTAGTGCTCAACGCCGACCACCTCATTTACCTTGCTCCGATGGTAGTTGCTATTTAGTTTACCCGGGGACGAGCGGGTTAGAGGGTTCCTCGGTGTCGATGGTACTGTAACTAGCAAGTATCATCAGTGCGAGGTACATGTGGTCGTCGATGTCGAATACTTGCTATGTTACTCATCTTTCGATTTAAATATGCAGTTATTTCGTCGTTGCGAGTGTCTAGTGTTTGACAAGCTCCGCCCCTGCGTTCGTTGGTGAGCACAAATAACATCTCCTCCTCCCCCCTTCACTTCCTTTGTTCCAGTCTTCGTGCTGATGAAACTTCCTAGCTATAGGTGTCAATCATCAGTATGCGTAACCACTATGTGTCTCCCATTCGAAAGGGTTACATCTATAAATATGCATGCATTTGCATATTTATAATCATGATTCTTTCGAATTGTCCAACGTTATCCATGGACAGCTCGAGTATGTGTAGATTGGGTTCGTTTTCCCATATGCTCTGCTTCGAATCTGATGCAGAATTTCGTAAGTGCCTCCCTGTTGTTCTCCGAGTACACATCCTCTCTGCTCATTGCCGAGACGTGTATCAGGAGAACAACGGGGAGGTGCTGCCGAAATTTTCCGTCAGATCCGGAGCAGAGCATGGGAAAACGAACCTGATCTACACATACTCGGGTGGGATTAGGACCTATCCTTACCTATTAGCGTGTAGGTTGCATGGACGTAATAAAACTAACAAACTCCATTAATTGATGGATATGGTTTGCCTAATTATGTATGTATTTCTTGTGTGTCCAGTAGGAAGTCAATATGAGTGATCGTGCATGGATGTACACCGGTTACACTAGTCAGTATGTTTGGACCGAGGAATGGTTAACAAAAACTAAGGGGTTTGTTAGAGCCACATTTGCAAATGGCCAGAAATTTAGCTGGTGCCACTTTGTTCGGTGCGACAACTATAATCAGAGGGACGAGCTTCAAATGAGTAAACACCTGCAGAAGTTTGGTTTTACGCCTGGTTACAGGGTTTGTACATTACATGGTGAGTCTTCCCGACGTGCCAGAGCCAAGGTGGTTCGTCGTCGCACCGAAGAGCATGGTACCGGGACCGCAGACATGGTGCAAGACTTTGACGATGCTCGGGACTCGGACGAGGAGATGGAGGAATCTGCAAAGGCCTGCACTGAAATGTTGGAGTCCACAAAATGTCCTCTCCACGAGCACACTGAGCTTTGTCAGCTAGATGCCATCTCACAAATAACGGCTTTGAAGGCTCAATTCAACTTGGGCAGAGAATGCTACGACACGATGATGACAGTTCTTGGACGATTTCTACCCAAAGGCCATGTGCTACCTCCAAACATGTACCAGTCAGACAAAATCCTCCGTGCTATTAAGATGCCCTATGAGAAGATACATGCCTGTGAGAAAAGGATGTGTCTTATTTAGGCTTCAGTATAAGGACTTGAACTATTGTCCCATTTGCAATTCTTCTAGGTATGTTGTGGTAGACAACGGTATGGGTGAGAAGACGCAGACCAAAATACCCATTAATGTTCTTCGATATATGCCAATCGTACCAAGACTTCAATCTCTTTTCATGGTCGAAGAGACGGCCAGACAGATGACATGGCACGAAACGGGCAAAAGAAACAAACTAGATGTAGATGGGAATGTGATGATGGTGCACACATCAGATGGTGAAGCGTGGAAGCGCTTCGATGCATTACATAAGAAAAAAATGGCAGATCCCAGGCATCCTCGAATCGCCGTCAGCACAGATGGGTTCAGTGTGTTTGGTCAGATGGCAGCCTCATACAACTGTTGGCCCGTGTTTGTCATTCCACTCAATCTCCCCCCCCCCCGGGCAGATTATGAAAAGAAAGACCATTTTCCTGATGTTGATAATTCCAGGGCACAACTATCCAGGGAAGAATATGAATGTGTACATGCAGCAGCTTAAGGACGAATTGCAAGAAGCTTGGGATAATGGGTTCAAGACATACGACGTCTTTAGCAAAGAGAACTTCATAATGCGTGCCTGGTACATGTACTCGATGCATGACTTGTCGACGTATGCGCTATTTGATGGCTGGTGTGTGCATGGAAAGTTCCCGTGCCACACATGCAAGGGAGCTCTTGAGTTTCGTTGTCTAACGGCGGGGCGCAAGTATAGTTGCTTCGACTTGCATAGATAGTTTCTAGATCCTCGCCATAAGTTCTGGAAAGACAAGAAGAACTTCATGAAAGGTAGAGTTGTCAAACACTCTGCACCACCTGCTTTGACAGGCCAACAGAACCTAGATTAGATAAATGCTCTCGAGCCAGATCCAGAGCATCCAGGATATTTCAAGGGGTATAATAAGGAACACGCATGGACTCACAAGACATGCTTCTGGGATCTACCTTACTTCAAAGACCTCCTTTGCCCACACAACATCGACGTGATGCACACTAAAAAGAGTATCACTGAAGCCATTTTTGGTACATTGTTCGACATAGAGGGGAAATCAAAGGATAATACTGAGGCTAGAGATGATCTAGAGGAGCTCTATGATAGACCATTACAAAACATGCAAGAACCGAAAGGAAAGCAGAACTGATGGTCGAGCAAAATGTAAAAATAAACGTAGGATAGAAGCATCGATGGCCAAGGCATTCATCACTGAGGAGGCGTCAAACTTCGTGACAGCACACTACGAAGCCAAAAAAACGTCATTTGCATAATCCGAAGCCTCGATACAATGCTGACGAGCCTACAAAGGGTCAATCCAACCTCAGCCTATTCAAAGGGAATCTCGCACCATCCAGTGCTTGGAAACCAGTATTGTTGGATGTTGAAGAATGGCGGACGAGTTTGCTGTATCTCTTTAATAACCTAACAGAAGTGCGGCCATACATCAAGTAAGATCTCGTTACATTGTTTCGCAACTTCTAATTTCTTTGAACTGCTCTTATTCCTGGATATTTGATGCAGTCGATACGTCGCCATATTCTCGTATGGAGCGGTGATCCAAAAGGATTCCGTCAAAGAGTATGAGCTTCTGGCAAAGCAAGGAGGCGAATATCCCGGTTTCATCTCTTGGTTCAAAAAAATGGTAATTTCCATTAGACCCTTTCATTTCTTTGGCTAATTTGCGACTAATGCAACAATCCTTTCTTATTAAACTTGTAGGCTAATTCAGAGATTATGGATGCCTAATTGAGACAAGTAGCTAATGGTTTTGACTATAAGGTCCGTTCATTTAACAATTACGACATCAACGGGTATCGCTTTCATACCTATAGCAAAGAGCTATCTATGGCCGACCGAAAGCCTACAAATTGTTGTGTCTCTCCTATCGGTGAAGGAGGTGTCGAGTATTATGGAAGAGTTGAAGCAATTTATGAACTTCAATTCTATGGTGATAACCCACAAAATGTCGTACTCTTCAGATGTTATTGGTTCCAGCCCAGGGAGACTAGAAGGACTCATGAACATATAGGGCTAGTCGAAATCAAACAAAGCACCCATTTAGATGTTCTCGATGTCTATATTACGGCTCAAAAGGCAACCCAAGTTTTTTATATACCGTGGGCATGTCAAAGTGATCCAAATCTCAGTGGTTGGGATGTCGTTTATGAAGTTCCGCCACGTGTTAGGCCACCTCCCCACAATGAAGAGGATTATGAACGTCACATTAACCAAGACACATATGACGATGGAGAATTCTTCCAAGAAACACGTCTTGCCAAAAAATGTTTCAAGAAACGCTCTACTCCACCCCAGAACATTGAAGTAGACAACAATAGTGAATCTGACCCTGAGCCGGAACAAGAAGAGCCGGAAGAAGAAGAAGTTACTGCTGTATATGACCTGTCAATGCTTGAACGATTACGTAAAGGTGGCCTCCCACATGATGATGCATTTATTAATGATGATGATGAGCACGACACTACCGATAGTGATGATGATGATGCATTTATTAATGATGATGATGAGTACGGCATTACCGATAGTGATTCTTAGGTATTCAAATTTTTATGTTGTACTTTGTATGATTTATATAGTTGGTATGTATAATTTTCTTACTTTGTATGATTGTTTCTTATACATAGTGCCATGGTCTTGATTTCTGTCCCCGTCGGCCCTCGCCCGCTTTATGATTCGGGTGTGGTAAATTCTCTTTCATAAATATTTGTTGCATTTTGCATTTACGACAATTATGGCCATCAAGTTGACATAGAGATATTTTAATCTAGAAGGTATGTGAACCGGAATTTGAAACCGATCCTCTTGTCGAGAAGTTAAATTTAGTTGAAAAAGAAAATGAGTATTTGAAAGAAAAAATTAAAAGAATTGAAGAAGAGAAGATGACATTGGAGTTGTATGTTGCCGATGTCATCGATGATCACAAGATGAAGATGAATGCAATGCGCTTGAAGATGGATGCAATGCGCCTGAAGCTTAAGAAGATTAGAAAATATGCCATTGATAATGAGGCTTGGTATCATTATGTCGTTGGATCAATTGTTACCTTAGTTGCGATCTTCATCATATTTGTTGTGATGAGGGTAAGTTTTCTCTAATGTTTTGCTTTACAAATGCATACTTAGCTTATTTTCCTTCTAAATGGCATAATTACTTAAGTTATATAAAAAAATGAGCTACACTTAGCTTATTCAGTTCATTTATGACATACTTAGCATACTTAGGTCAAAAATGGCATGATAATCTTTGTTACGTCCTAAATGATATAGAATTACCTTATTTTCCTTGAAAATGACATAATAACCTTACTAAGCTCCAAAATGACCTATTTACCTAGCTTAGCTCTAAAATGACCTACACTTAGCATTTTTACCTAGCTTAGCTCTAAGAAGAGGAGAGGAGAAAAAGAAATAGAAGAAAAAAAAATCTTCTTCTTCTTCTTCTAACTAGTCTTGTTCTTCTAACTAGTCTTCTTCTTCTTCTACTTCTTCTTCTAACTATCATCTTTCCCAATTTGCAGATTTGCTTTACATGAGGAAGGCTTGGATTCATGGAGTGTACTATTATTCTGGTGCTTCCTTGTTGTTTATGAAAACTTGTTTGGATATGTATGTATATATGGATGTGTTGTTGTAAACTTGTTTGTGGTTATGTATATATGGATATGTTGGACATTGTTGAACTATGTTGTTGGCTTTGATCTAATATGTTGTTAGACATGCTGTTGGATATATATGCATGTATATCTGTGTTTGAAACCATGTCTAATTAATTGTGTTTGACCTCTTTGCCGTCTGCTAGCGGACGGCAAAGCTCTTGGCCGTCCGCTAGCAGACGGGAAAGAGGACACGTGGTAGTCACCTATGAAAACTGGCAACACTAGCTGCCTATTTGGTCATTTTGCCGTCTGCAAGCGGACGGCAAAGTGACCAAATAGGCCTGGCAAACAGGGCCAGCTATGCCGTCTGCTGGCCGACGGCATAGCTGGCCATGTGGCAGCATCCCAGTGCTGCCCTAGCTAAGCTCTTCGTCGTCCTTACGGCGAAGAACGCCGTTAACCCCCTAATGGCTCTCACCTCACACCGCTACCGTCCATCATCGTTGCCGTCCGCTGGACTCGGATGGCTGACGGCACAATCCTTTGTCGTCCGTTTCTATGAAGCGGACGGCAAAGAAGGCCTTTGTTGGCACGTGTTCAACCGGACAGTTTGCCGTCCGCTGGCTGACGGCAAATGAGTTTGCCGTCTAGCATCCGTGCCTTTGCTGTCCGCCATGGCGGACGACAAAGAAGCTGATTCTAGTAGTGTAAGGACACGTTAAACCAATGTTGTTTTCATGTAATGCCTCCAGTAATATGAGTCAATGGCAATGTTTTCCATGTCCTGCTAAATTTCCCATTAAGATAAGTTGCTTCTTTTCATTAGAAATGAAACTCTCATGGACTGCCTACTCTCCCATGCCCAAATACCAACTCTTTAGCAGTTGGTAATGTAGTGTTGCTAGTAAAATGAAGCAATGGCACCATTAAAGTTATGGTTTATTTAACTATTGTCGTAGTTAATCCTAATGCCCACACTAATATCTAGCAATGTTGTTGATTTAGAAATTGCTACTGTCCTTGTAGGATTGCCATTCAGATAAGGAACATGCTTCTTTTCATTTGATGTTTGTTTCATCACTTGTTAGTCACCCTCTTTTCCACCTTTTTGTGCAAACAGAGATATACATTTCATGCTTGATCTTGTTTGAACTGCACACAATGATATACAAATTATACTTGAACATTCCACGAGCTTCATGACCAACCTTGGTGTTGCTCAATTTTATTGCACCTAATGAAGAAGATGTTGCTAGCTCATGGGACCAAGTACTTGCTAACTGCATGATGCAAACAATGCTTCATTTTAGGTGAACTGCACAAAAAGGTCCCTCTAATTGAATCATCCATGTTGGTGACCGGTGTCATCCCTTTGATGATGGCGTTGACTACAGATATGGTTCCCATCACGAGGCATGTTCCTTTTTGGTCTGACCGTTTGCCAAAGATCTTGCATGTTGACTCCGCACTTGTGCTATTATTTTGGCACCGCCATGATAAAGCAGTAATGTTATTATTTTGCACCTTAATCTAGTGCCACTATTAATTTGAGGCAATGTTTTGGCACCGCTAGTGCCACTGATTTTTTTATATATCAAAAGAGGGCTTTTTCTGATTTCATTAAAGAATTCCAACCATAGAGAACCATTATCCGACAACATCTCAGTGTAAACGGGCAGTTATGCAACTACTACTAGAACGGACTGAGTACAAGAAGGAGACAAGTTTGGCACATAAGGTAGGCAGGTAGGGGGACGCAACCCAGATCGACCAAGTTTGGATTAGTTGCAATAAAATAGAGATATACATTTCAAGCTTGATCTTAGTTGAACTGCACAAAATGATATCCAAATTATAGTTAAACATTCCACGAGCTTCACGACCAACCTTGATGTTGCTCAATTTTATTGCAGCCAATGAATAAGAAGCTGCTAGCTCATGGGACCAATTACTTGCTAACTGCATGATGCAATCATTGCGTCATTTAAGGTGAACTACACAAAAAGGTCCCATGAAGTGAATCATCCATGCTGGTGAATGGTGTCATCCTTTCTACGATGGCGTTAATTGCGGATATGGTTCCCATCATGAGGTATGTTCCTTTTTGGTCTGACCATTTGCCAAAGATCCTGCATGTTGACTCTGCTCTTGTGCTACTATTTTGGCACTGCTATGATAAAGCAGTAATGTTATTATTTTGCACCTTAATCTAGTGGCACTATTAAATTGAGGCAATGTTTTGGCAGCGCTAGTGCCACTGATTTAATTTTTACATAAAAAGGGGATTTCCTCCAATTTCATTCAAGAAACCCAACCATAGAGAACCATTATCCAACGACATCTCAGTGTAAACGGGCAGTTATGCAACTAATATTAGAACGGACTGAGTACTAGTAGGAGACAAGTTCGCCACATAAGCTAGGCAAGTAGGAGGATGCAGCCCCAGCTTGATCAAGTTTGGATTACAAACCAAAGCTACCACAGAAACATTAGGGGGGAATATAGGGAATGAAAGAGCTAGCTTCAGCATCCGAGTCTAAGCACCCCGGGCCTCCATCCTTGCGACACATGGTACACCTCGCTTGCCACCTGCTCGACCCTAGTTTCACTGATAAAAAATGAAGTAATAAAATGGTTAAAATAGAGCTAATGTCCTCTCTATCATTTCATTTCCAATGGAGATAAAGAAAGTGCTTCTCTTTGTTAGTATATGTTTCATCAACTAGTCTCATTGTGAATGTTTAAGTGTTTCTGCAAACTGGGGTGCTTAATTTTAGTTGATCTGCACAAAAATATAGATTGGAATGTCTCAAGGCCCCTCCTTGTACTACCGCTATACACTGATGTTCATGACTGGTAGAAGGTGCATCGGGGAGAATTGTGTTGATTTCCAGTATGAGGCCTATCGTATGAGGTGTCCCACGGCCCATCTCGCCCCGCAGCATGGCATACTGTGATATTAAGAAAATGAAGCTTCTTCTATTCATTAGTGCATGTTTCATCACCTAGTGCCACTATAATGTAATCACACATTTTCATTATCTGTGCAAACAGGGTTGTTCAGCTGCATTTTGGTGGAACTGCACAAATGTACGGATGGAACCAACATATATGCAGAGTGCAAGGTGCCAAGTAAAAATTACCGACACCAACCATGCTCCATCTAAGCATTGGCATCCACCACCGGTGGGATGGGTGGCACTCTATGGATGGATCTTTCTCGGCAGCAAATCCTTTAATCAAGTACTAGTAGCTTATATTTGCACTTTTCTAGGACTGCTCTTTTCTGAAAGAAGCACCAATCGATTTTTCTTTATTTGTACACAATGTCACAACTTTGTTTTTGGTCCAGAGCTATTTTAGGGTGATTGGAGTAGTACTCGGAGACCCGGAGTACTACCCAGAACTTACTTGGATGATTTTCATTAGTTGTCAGACTGATTGTAAGCATGAGCAGATGGAATATTAGTTTAGTGCGAAGCTTACCTTAAACCCTACTGTCGCCGTTGAAATGAGGCAAGCGGCGAGGGAACCATGGAGAACGGCTGGGAAGCGACATCACGCTATCTGACCTCCTCTTGCGGTGGGATAAAGAATACTCTGGTGGCTCCGGCTGGCACTGCACCCTCACGAACGGCACACCGTACTCGATGGATTCGTTATCCTCTGGATGCTCGACCTTCGACCTGTACACCCACCACCTCTGCCTGACTTTCGTCTCGGGCGAATCTGTCTACTCCATCGCCCAGAGGAGATACTCGATGAACTCAAAGGACTGCAACGTGACTGCCACTGGGGAGTACATCGTCGCCCTCATCACCGCCGTCTCGCTCTTTCGCATACATTGCCACATGGCCCTCACCGTCCTTGAAATCTCCCACTCGTTATCAAACCAAGTAATGATCTCCTTCAACTTGGCTAACTTTGCTTGGTCGCCGCCGTTGATCTGCCTAATTCGCTGCTGCATCCTCTCCATAGATGTCCTTCTGAGAGGTCCGGTGCTAGCTTTGGAAGATGGGAGGAGAGACAGTGGTCTTGCAATGGAGAAGAGGGGGAGAAGATGGAGAGGAGAGTGGAGTGGGTGGTTTTGCAATGGAGAAGAGGGAGAGGCGAGACGGTGGTTTTGGAATGGAGATGATGGAGGGGAGGGGGTGATTTTGCAATGGAGAAGAGGGAGAGGAGCATGCAGCAGCGATTTAGGATTGGACGAGAGGGCCGGCGCGCTGTGACTGGATCAAAATCAAAATCAATTTACCCTTCAATTAAGAAAATGAGCCAACAGTAACTAGTCTCCCTTGTATTCTGGTCATATTTGACCATGATTTTCACAAATAAAATATATGTAATACGTTGCAAAAATAATATAATTTGAAAGTACATTCACATATGAACCAAACAATACAACTTTTTATTATTTGCATTCACATTTTGCTTGTCAAATACAGTACGTGGTCAAACTTTGACCCAAAATACGCAAAACAAAAAAATACTTCCAAGTCTAGTGCCGCTCCTCTCCTCTTAAACCACCACCGCTCCTCTCCCATTCCAATCCAAAGCCAGTGTCGCACCTCTCCTCTTCCATTTCAAAACCATAGCCGCTCCTCTTCTGTTCCAATCCAAAACCAGCGCCACTCCTCTCCTCTTCCATTTCCACCGTCTCTCGCATTCTAATCCAAAACTAGCGCCGCTCCTCTCCTCTTCCATTCAAAAACCACCGCCGGCGAGTGAAGGTGCTGTGGAGAAGTAGATCGATGGACGAGTACAACCGATATGTGTGGCTCACGGGGGGCGACCCTGTGAAGCTAGCTAGGAAGTTGGAGATATAGTATTGGTTCGACAACCTGGAGCAATTAGCGGCGACGACGATAGGGATGGCCAAATCTCCGGAAAAGAGCGAAAAGGTGGCGATACTCTCAGAAGGAGTTGCGCGGGAGTACATAGAGCTGCTCCTCTAGGCCATGGAGCAAATAGATTCACCAGATCCAATCGTGAGGCTGCAGTGGTGGGAGTATCAATCCATGATGGAGCATCCACCCAAGATTGAAGGATCGAGCATCTATACAATGTCGTTTGTGAGGGTGTCGTGGCAAAGCGAGTCGGTGGAGTCTTCGTCGACCGAACCCAACTGCAAGAGGAGAAAAACAGTTGGCGCGACGATGCTTCCCCGGCATCCTCTCCCTCGTCGTTCACCTCGTCCCACGGGGCGGCTGTCTGCTGTCGAGGAATAGAAGGGTACTCACCCCCAAATAGTCTGAGGAGGAGCTTAGGGTTATCAATATTTGCAGGTTGTGAATTGTGTTTTGTGTTTCATATTTGAGAGTACTTTCAGATATGAATGTCTTTTGAATTTCATATTTGCAGTATTGAGCATATGAAGTATTTAATGAATTCTAGAGATATATTTTTAGCACTTTAAGAAATGTAGTTTCATATAAAAGTGCAGATAATGTGATTCTCAGAGAGGAAACTTCAAGTTTGAGTTTCAGAGAAACTACACGTTCCAGAGGAAGATCATTTATATAAACATGCCCTTTTCAAACAAAGATAACATCATGTTGGAAGTTTTATTCATGGTCGAAAATGGAACTACCAACCAGCTAACATCATGCTGATCAACTTTCAAGCATAGCACATCTTCATATGATGCACAGTCAAAAAGATATACTATTTTCAGAATGCCCACACAAATGTTGAGTGTGCAAATGACAGAGAAACTAAGGGACAAAGTTTTGGAAAGTGTTGGACGTGGTGCGCATAGATGACAATGGGCACCCACATGTCAGAAGCAGAGGAAAAAATTTGTGGATATTTTTATTGCATGAGGTTGAATTGAACCCGGGTGGAGCAGCGGTTGGGGGGTGGAACTTGGCCACTGGGCTACAGCAGTACTTCCGCTAGAAATTGGGCACAACATCTACCACTATTGTAGCACGTCTTCCCCAGCTTTGGTGCATTCTCGTCCGGGGCCTGGATGTCATCCTCCACCTTTGTGTGCTCTTCGTGGCACCGCTGTCTGCCGTTTTGGACATGCTCAACAATCGAGAGGAATCTGGTGAGGTCTGTACGTGGAGAGGCAGACAGTCGGGACCCACC
This sequence comes from Triticum dicoccoides, assembly GCF_002162155.2. Taxonomy (NCBI): domain Eukaryota; kingdom Viridiplantae; phylum Streptophyta; class Magnoliopsida; order Poales; family Poaceae; genus Triticum; species Triticum dicoccoides. The sequence goes on from NC_041393.1 coordinate 356,411,550, forward strand.
AGGTCCATGGCCATACACAAGAAAAGTGCCTCATTGAAAAAATATTTCCACCTAATGCTATACCGATGTTGGGGGCCACCGATTTGTCAACTTAGTTACTAAAGGAGATAAATTTACAACGAAGCTCATCATTGGGGAGCTAGCAGGTATCATTTAATATCAGTGGGCCAACAAGTATCAGCTGGCTTGTAGGCCGCCTAGTCTAGGCTTTCTTTCTTAACATGTGCTGCCCATGACATGCCGGTTTGTATTTTTTTGAGGGTCATCATGTATCGACCGGCCTATGGCCCTCCCATCCTAGGTTTTAGTTTTCTTAAAGATCCACAGCCCAACCTATGTATTTCTTTAAGAAAACACAGAGTTCTGTTCTATTTTTCTATATAAGGATAGGAACGCCAAGTCCAACTTACGTTTCCCTTCTAACTATATATATATTTATACTATTTTATATGTTATTATATATTATTGTTATTATCATCATATATTGAACAGATACTTACATATATAAGAAAAAAATATCCGACGTATTATGAACTTATAAAAAGAAATACTTAAAATAAAATCCTAGGTGTTTTTACTTAAGGTCAACGAAAATACAAGTGATTGTGTACAAAAGCTTGGTAAGATTTAAGGAATAATGTAAATATAGAACTTATTATTTAAATATATTTATAACTAAATGCTCAGCCCCCATTTATTTTTTATAACATTGATGTGCCCAACCCAACATTTTAATTATAACTAGCCCAGCAAAATCGTGTATTTCGAGAATGTGCAAAATGAGCTGTAATTTTTAGAAAAAAAAATAAACGGGCCGCATGGATGCTACATTATTTGTTCACCCGAGCCAGCAAATTCATGTATTTCTAGAAAGTGAAATGGGTTGTAGTGTTTTAGAAAAAAATAAATGGGCCGCATGGATGCTACATTATTTGTTCACCCACCACAGCAAATGGACTGTAAATGTAACACCCACGATGCGGCTATATCTCCCACGTGTCGAAGCACGACTTAGAGACATAACTGCATTATGGTTTTGTTGCAAGAAGGGTCATCTTCACACAATCCCATGTAATGAACAAGACTGGGATAAGGAGTTGGCTTACAATCGCCACTTCACACAAGTACTTAAATAAATCACACATCATTTAGAGTACACACATAGTCCGACTACGGACGAAGCCAAAAGAAAAGAAGATAACCCAACTGCTAGATCCCCGATCGTCCCAACTAGGCTCCACTACTGATCAACATGAAACGAAACATAGCAACGACCAAGATCTTCCTTGAGCTCCCATCTGAGCTCGGTTGCATCACCTGCACTGGTATCATCGGCACCTGCAACTGTTGGGATAGTATCTGGTGAGTTACGAGCACTCAGCAATCTCAAAACCCGCAAGATCAAGACTATTTAAGCTTATGGGTAGGAAGTGGTAATGAGGTGGAGTTGCAGCAAGCACTAAGCAAATATGGTGGCTAACATACGCAAATAAGAGCGAGAAGAGAAGCAACGGAACAGTCGTGAAGCTAGCAATGATCAAGAAGTGATCCTGAACTCCTACTTACGTTAAACATAACCCAAAACCGTGTTCACTTCCCGGACTCCACTGAAAAGAGACGATCACAGCTACACACGCAGTTGATGCGTTTTAATTCGGATCTGGTGTCAAGTTCTCTACAACCGGACGTTAACAAATTCCCATCTGCCACATAACCGCGGGCACGGCTCTTGAAAGTTTATACCCTGCAGGGCTGTCCCAACTTAGCCCATCACAAGCTCTCACGATCAACGAAGGATATTCCTTCTCCCAGGAAGACCGATCAGACTCGGAATCCTGGTTTACAAGACATTTCGACAATGGTAAAACAAGACCAGCAAAGCCGCCCGATGTGCCGACAAATCCCGATAGGAGTCACGCGTATCTCGTTCTCAGGGCACACCGGATGAGCCAGACGCCGGGTTGGCATAGACCCTGATTGCCCAGGGGGCGCCGGACATCGCTTGCTTTGTACCAGCACCCGGAGGAGCACTGGCCCGGGGGGGGGGGGGTAAATAAAGATGACCCTTGAGTCTGCAGAACCCAAGGGAAAAGGCTTAGGTGGCAAATGTTAAAATCAAGGTTGGGCCTTGCTGGAGGAGTTTTATTCAAAGCGAACTGTCAAGGGGGTCCCATAAATCACCCAACCATGTAAGGAACGCAAAATCAAGGAACATAACACCGGTATGACGGAAACTGGGGTGGCAAGAGTGGAACAAAACCCCAGGCATAAGGCCGAGTCTTCCACCCTTTTCCAAGTATATAGATGCATTAATTAAATAAGATATATTGTGATATCCCAACATAATCCTGTCCATCATGGAGCAATCTTCAACTTCACCTGCAACTAACAACGCTATAAGAAGGGTTGAGCAAAGCGGTAACATAGCCAAGCAACGGTTTGCTAGGAAGGGTGAAAAGGTTAGAGGCTGACATGGCAATTTGGGAGGCATGGTAAACAAGTGATAGGTAGCATAGCACAGCAATAGAACGAAGCAACTAGCAAGCAAAGATAGAAGTGATATCGAGGGTAATGGTCATCTTGCCTGAGATCCCGCAAGGAAGAAGAACGAGTCCATGAAGAAGACAAACGAACGTAGTTGAACGAATCCTCACAACTCCGGAACGAAACCGAAGCTACGAGAGAAGCAAACCAGAAAGAAGCAAACAACATGGTAAACAAACATCACATAAACATGGCATGATGCACAATCAAGTATGATGCATGTCCGGTATAATGAGGCATGGCATGGCAAAGTGCAACAAACGATACTACAAGTTAAGTGGAGCTCAATATGCAACGAGTTGCATATTGACAAAACACCACATCAATTATTTAGTTCTCTCTCGGTTATGTAACTAACAATATTAAATGTTATTAAACATGGCAAGAGGTGAAGCATAAGTAAACTAACTATTTAGGCAAGTTTAAATGAGGCCAGAACAACAAACAACAATTCCGGTAAATCCCCACATGTCAATTAGCAATTTTAAAGCAAACAACAATTTTAAGCATTTAAAAGTTGTTATCATGATGTGGATGACATATGCAAGTTTTATGAAATTTTATGAAAATGTTGACATCAGCATGTTATGAAGCATTTGGCCGCCATGGCGGAACGAAAAGGGTGCCACGGTAACGAATCCGAAAATGATGCCACAACAACAAATCGGTTCCGATAGCTCACGGAGATACCGGCGCAAAAGGTAGTGTGACGGGAGCGTGTCATGCAAGGATGGTGGGGTGATCCCAATTACCGGGTGTCCCACATGTCGGTGGCATGGAAACAAGGAACTCGCAAGCGACAACTCAGACACGGTGCAAATGCGAGCATCTCATACAACCAAGCATGCATTCGTTCACGGGCGGTCGTCATCTCAGGATTATACCTTTGAAGCATGCATTTCAGAGCGGTTCGGGTTCGTCGAAGGAAGCAGTCATTCATGGGTCGTAGTGGAAGTAGTTGTACTCGTGTCATAGTGGGAAGTAGTCGTTCACGGCGACGGTAGAGGTACTCACGATCTTGGCAAGGGTAGTCATACATGTCCGGAGAGGAACTTGCCGTATCCAGGTAGTCAAACTTGGCGTATCCGAAGGGGTACTTGCCGGATCCACAACACTGTGACCGTTCGTGGCAGGGGAACTTGATGTTCACGCGTCTCCCAAAGATGTCGTGGTACTTGGCACTTGCGGTGTGTTGCTTGGGGAACCAGGGGTACTTGGCAGGTTCCACACGGAGATGCATCGATGGTGCTCGGAGGCAGCAACGGGTAAAGAAGGCCGGGGCTGTGTCTTGGAGTCTTGGCGATGAGGTCCACGCTGAAGCCGAGGAGGAGCGACGGGGATGCAGGCTAGGCTGGAGGCGGCAAAGACATGGCCGTCGATTTGTGGCTGATCGAAGGCGAGTAGCAGCTTGATGCAGGGGACTTGGTGACTCGCGCGATGCAGGGGAACTAGGCGCGGGGCTTCGGTAGCTCGTGTCCCTTGCAGACGAGGACGAGGCAGGGGGGTCGGCTTGGCACCGGCACCAGCAGCAGGCAGGGGCTTGGCGCAGCGGACGTGGCTCCGGCGGAGCGGCTTGCTAGCGGCAGCCGGAAACAGAGGCGGGGCCTCGGAGTAGGCACGCGAGGATGGACGACGCGAGGCAGTGGCAGCCAGCGCCGAAGTGGAGAGGCCGGGCCGAGGCAGAGCAGAGGCGTGTGGTCGTGATGTCAGAGGTGCTCGCGTGGGGATCTCCTCTCCCTGGCAGCGCAAGCAGGAACAAGAGGAAGAGATGGGGATTGGGCGCTGGGTTCTGGTGGCGCGAGGGGAGAAGATCGGGAGAGATGGGGATCGGGCAGGGGAGAGGCTAGGGTTAGGAAGGGCACGGTTGGGCCAAGGCCATGGGCCTAGGGATTTGGTGGGCCGACTTGGTTGCTGGGCTGCAAGGCTGCTGGGCTTCTTCTCTCCCTCTCTAGTCTTTTCATTAATAGAGAATTGGAAGGAAAAGAGAGAAGAGAAGGTTAGAGGAAGAATTTGGGCATGCGGTTAATTTTCCCGGACTCGCAGAATGCGCTTGGTCCAAGAAAAATGGCATGGACATGATTGCAGGAATTAAATTCAAACTCATTTGAAATTCAAATGGGTTTGAACTAGGACTAGGTTTTTGAAGTGTCCAAAAATGTTGAGATTTTTGGTGGAGCCTCGATAAATGGAGAAAGAATTATGGAGAAAGTTTGGAGAATGAACTTGAAGTAGAAAAGGCGTGAGAATTAAATTGCAAGTGGGTTGCGGTTAATTCCAAACTAATGGAATATTTATAATAGCTCCATAAATACTAGGAGGATATGTTATAAAGAGATATCACCATGTGAATTCCCTTGATTTAAATGGACTGAAGATCCATACGATTTATTTAGCTAAGTTTTTAAAAGGGGGGGTGAAAAATGGCATGATGCAATGCACATGATGTAGAGATGAATGCACGAACAAAACAAAATCACACGATGAAACTCGGAAAAACATGGAAGGCATCTGGAGCGCTGGTCTCGTTGCATTACAACACTCCACCACTACAAGAAGATCTCGTCCCGAGATCTAGGATGGCACCAGAGAGAAACGGAAGAGGAAGAGAAGAGGTAAAACTAAGTTGCTTCTTTGATGAACGAGTGAAACCACGAACCTTGAGAGGTTGATCAATTTAAAAGAAAGAGTACAATAGAGATGAACGAGATTACAAACAATCCGTTAGAAAAGAGGAACAAGGAACATCAAATTCGGACAACACTCGGTTAAATGGATAAGCACAAAAATAACATGAACTTGACAAAACGAGGTGATGGGAGAAGAGCACAACATCACAATGCCTCCAGACGAAATGAAAGAATGGAATGGAATGAACGGAGGAAAACTTGATATTGAAAGAGAATGCTTACAGGAAAAACGGAGTAGTTGGATTATCAACAACGAAAGGATAAGCTTGTTGGGCTTATGGAAAACATCTCAAAATTATGAGGTGACAACCGGCCACGAAAGAGAGAAAGCTTCTTCCACCGAGGTGATAAAGAGATAACTTGGATCATTGATAAGCACCACAATTAGCAACATTCCTTAGGGAAGGCTTTAGGTGAAATATGACACAAGATAACGCCAACAATGAGGTTGATGGTTGAAAAGATCTCTTGAACAAAGAGAAAATGATGGATTTAAATATGTCACTCTTGAAAACTTGTGAATCATGAAATACGAAGGGAAATTATCAAGAATGACATAACACCATCTCAAAAGATAAGATAGAGAGAATTGCACTTTGGAATGCAAGATGAAGAATATTTGAGCTTTTCCAAGAACAATCTTGAAGAACACTTGAAGAATGAAAGGAATACTTGACGAACCACCATGTAGAGCCTCCATGAGGAACTCCGGTAATAAACGGATGATAAAAAGAAAGAGAAGTTGAAAACACAAGGTGAAGCCTTGCGATGATTTTAGATGGAGCTACGAAATGAGTAAACTTTGAACTCCGGACAAGAACAATGAATAACTTGGAACTGAGAATTACTTCCTGATGAACAAACTCCGGAAGAAGGAATTAATCACTTGGATGAAACAAGAATAAGAATTATGTTATGCGTATCCTTCACCAATTTAAATTGATGACAAGCAACGGATTTGGCATGCCACTTATTATTCTTGAGGGATTAAGGATAGACATAGAGCAAACTTGAGAAGGTATTGATGAAACCACCGGTGGGATTTCGAAACAACAAATATATTGATATGATAACGAAGGAAGTGAAATCTTGAACGAACCACCGTAAGAATTGAAAATGAAAGTAGCAAAGGCACGATTCACCGGGAAGAATTGGAAAATGAATGAAGATACTTGAGGGGATTTAGATACATGAGAACGAAGAGATCATGAACTGATTAGAGGATATTTGAACGATGCACCGCAAGAATTCAAGAATGAGAGCTGAAAGCTGAGAATGAATAATATTTGGAAATGATGGCCTTCGGGTGATCGAGAAAGGAAAGAAACTCCTGAAATGTGCCAGATGGGGAAAAGAATTCTCACAATCAAAAATAATTACGAGAGGATGGCATCAAGCTTGAACTACGCATCTTTGGAAGAACGAGTAATGATTTAAGAGGAACTTTTCTTCGATCTTCAAAATTCAAGAATGACGACGAGAAACACTACCATGAATTGTTGAGACACTCCAGAAGGATTAAAAGAAAAAAGGTTGAGCCAAAGATGAAAAGAATTTGAAAATGACCTTGGAGAAGGCATGTGACTGATGAAAATTCATTCTTACATCTAACTTGGAAAAAATTTGAGAGTAACTCCGGGAAGGTTAGAAGAGTTAGGTAAGATCCTGGGAAAAGACCTGTGGGTTAGGGCCCACTCAAAAGGAAACACCGTTGAACGATTGCTTGAAATAGAGATTGCACCGGTAGAAATAAAATGACTTGAATGAGATAATAATCTTGAAATAGTTAGAATTGATGCGGAGTGGAAACACGAATCTTCAAAGATATCTTCAACACTCCGGAACAATTGAATAGCAAGGGGGAATGATTAAGAGATACACCGGCATACGAAAACACTTGAAACGAGGAAGGGAAGATGATCAACACTGAAAACTTGACTTGAATCCACCGGAGAAGAAAAAAGAATGAAGAATGATGAACTTGAAACTCCTGGCCAACTTCGTTATAATCACTGGGTAAGAACATTGATTGAAAAGAGTGAAGAGACTTCACATGAATAAATGAATACTTGATGAACATATATGAGTCCTTGAAGAAAAGGGTGGGAGGGTGGGAAAAACAAAGACAACTTGGGATGAACGAAACAAACACCGTTGAGACAACTTGAATTGATCTTGCGAATGGGAGAATGATGGGATCATCTCGAAGAGAAGCGCATCGGTTGGAAAAGAATTAACATGACGACCTCGATGATCAACAAGGATTAGCACTCCCTTAGAAATATGAGAACACCATTTAGGAAAGGTATGGATTCAACATTTGACTTCGAAGCAACTTGAATACCACAAATAAAACAAAACAAAGGATTTGGCTTGCAGAATAAGCCGGAACAAACATATGATAGAGATTCTGTCCGAAGTTTTCGTGGTGGGGCCCACACGGGCTCGATCGTACAACACCATCATGTACAAGGCAGTGCACATGACATACGAAGCGTCCCCAAACCAGCATAGCCAAGGGTTCTTTAAGACACAACGAGACCACTGTAAAAACGACCGTGGATAGGCGGACCACTAGACGTCGAACCCCAATCTCATATCATGCATCTGTCGGAAAGAAAAAAAACTAGAGCTACTTGAATTCCCACCTATAAAACTCTCGAAACTTTCTGGTTATGCAATTGGTGTTTGGGATACAGGGGAAGCAATATATCTCACCCAAACTAACAATCCCTACATCCAGCTGTATCCATCCGTCAACACATAACCAAGAAACCTTCAGAAATCGTGTACCTCAACCTTCGAAAAGCATTCGTTATACAAGCTATGGAAATACTCCCGAACTCCCTCCCCAGTACTGGGTGGCGTCAAGGTTATCTCACCAACAACTACATAAAAGAGATTTTCGATGTCGGCAAATCTCAGGTATTCCGGAACTGCAACGATAAAATTATGACGACAACACCTCGGAGCTCAACTCCCTGGGACAGCCACAACCCCTAAATGTCAGGAGGCACCAAGAACAATGTCCTCGTCATAAGAGTATTGGAACGATCCCAAGATACCCGCGTGATCCTAAATTTTTTTTAGTGAAATTTGAGGAGAGGAAAGACAAAACATCTACGTCATGAGGCCTCACCAGAGCGACGAAGGGGCTGAGGAGTAAAAAGAATCCTACTCTCCGATATATATAATCCTAAGACTCAAAATATTTTGTTCTAGACTCAACCACGTCAGCGATTCGATCAAGCAGGGGGCTCCTAAGTCGGGGATAGATCTGATTACCAACTTGTAACACCCATGATGCGGCTATATCTCCCAGATGTCGAAGCACGACTTAGAGGCATAACCGCATTATGCTTTTGTCGCAAGAAGGATCATCTTCACACAATTCCATGTAATGAACAATACTGGGATAAGGAGTTGTCTTACAATCGCCACTTCACGAAAGTACTTAAATAAATCATACATCATTTAGAATACACACATAGTCCGACTACGGACGAAGCCAAAAGAAAAGAAGATAACCTAACTGCTAGATCCCCGATCGTCCCAACTGGGCTCCACTACTGATCAACATGAAACGAAACATAGCAAAGACCAAGATCTTCATTGAGCTCCCATCTGAGCTCGGTTGCATCACCTGCACTGGTATCATCGGCACCTGTAACTGTTGGGATAGTATCTGGTGAGTCACGAGGACTCAGCAATCTCAAAACCCGCGAGATCAAGACTATTTAAGCTTATGGGTAGGAAGTGGTAATGAGGTGGAGTTGCAGCAAGCACTAAGCAAATATGGTGGCTAACATATGCAAATAAGTGTGAGAAGAGAAGCAACGGAACGGTCGTGAAGCTAGCAATGATCAAGAAGTGATCTTGAACTCCTACTTATGTCAAACATAACCCAAAACTGTGTTCACTTCCTGGACTCCGCCGAAAAGAGACCATCACGTCTACACACGCGGTTGATGCGTGTTAATTCGGATCTGGTGTCAAGTTCTCTACAACTAGATGTTAACAAATTCCCTTCTGCCACATAACCGTGGGCACGACTCTCGAAAGTTTATACCCTGCAGGGGTGTCCCAACTTAGCCCATCACAAGCTCTCACGGTCAATGAAGGATATTCCTTCTCCCAGGAAGACCCGATCAGACTCGGAATCCCGGTATACAAGACATTTCGACAATGGTAAAACAAGACCAGCAAAGCCGCCCGATGTGCCGACAAATCCCGATAGGAGTCGCAGGTATCTCGTTCTCAGGGCACACCAGATGAGCCAGATATCGGGTTGGCATAGACCCTGATTGCCCAGGGGGCGCCGGACATTGCTCGGTTTGGACCGACACTCGGAGGAGCACTGGCCCTGGGAGGGGGGGGGGGTAAATAAAGATGACCCTTGAGTCTGCAGAACCCAAGGGAAAAGGCTTAGGTGGCAAATGTTAAAATCAAGGTTGGGCCTTGCTGGAGGAGTTTTATTCAAAGCGAACTGTCAAGGGGGTCCCATAAATCACCCAACCGCATAAGGAACGCAAAATCAAGGAACATAACACCGGTATGATGGAAACTAGGGTGGAAAGAGTGGAACAAAACACCAGGCATAAGGCCGAGTCTTTCACCCTTTACCAAGTATATAGATGCATTAATTAAATAAGAGATATTGTGATATCCCAACATAATCCTGTCCATCATGGAGCAATCTGCAACTTCACATGCAACTAACAACGCTATAAGAAGGGCTGAGCAAAGCGGTCACATAGCCAAGCAACGGTTTGTTAGGAAGGGTGAAAAGGTTAGAGGCTGACATGGCAATTTGGGAGGCATGGTAAACAAGTGATAGGTAGCGCAGCACAACGATAGAACGAAGCAACTAGCAAGCAAAGATAGAAGTGATATCGAGGGTAATGGTCATCTTGCTTGAGATCCCGCAAGGAAGAAGAACGAGTCCATGAAGAAGACAAACGAACGTAGTCGAACGAATCCTCACAACTCCGAAACGAAACCGAAGCTAAAGAGAGAAGCAAACCGGAAAGAAGCAAACAACATGGTAAACAAACATCACATAAACATGGCATGAAGCACAATCAAGTATGATGCATGTCCGGTTTAATGAGGCATGGCATGGCAAAGTGCAACAAACGATACTACAAGTTAAGTGGAGCTCAATATGCAGCGAGTTGCATATTTACGAAACACCACATCAATTATTTAGTTCTCTCTCGGTTATGTACCCAACAGTATTAAATGTTACTAAACATGGCAATAGGTGAAGCATAAGTAAACTAACTATTTAGGCAAGTTTAAATGAGGCCGGAACAACAAACAACAATTCCGGTAAATCCCCACATGTCAATTAGCAATTTTAAAGCAAACAACAATTTTAAGCATTTAAAAGTTGTTATCATGATGTGGATGACATATGCAAGTTTTATGCAATTTTATGAAAATGTTGACATCAGCATGTTACGAAGGATTTGGCCGCCATGGCGGAATGAAAAGGGTGCCATGGCAACGAATCCGAAAATGATGCCACAACAACAAATCGGTTCCGATAGCTCACGGAGATACCGGTGCAAAAGGTAGTGTGACGGGAGTGTGTCATGCAAGGATGGTGGGGTGATCCCGATTACCGGGTGTCCCACATGTCAGTGGCATGGAAACAAGGAACTCGCAAGCGACAACTCGGACACGATGCAAACGCGAGCATCTCATACAACCAAGCATGCATTCGTTCACGGGCGGTCGTCATCTCGGGATTATACCTTTGAAGCGTGCATTTTGGAGCGGTTCGGGTTCGTCGAAGGAAGTAGTCATTCACGGGTCGTAGTGGAAGTAGTTGTACTCGTGTCGTAGTGGGAAGTAGTCGTTCACGGCGATGGTAGAGGTACTCGCGATGTTGGCAACGGTAGTCATACATGTTCGGAGACGAACTTGCTGTATCCATGTAGTCGAACTTGGCGTATCCGAAGGGGTACTTGCCGGATCCACAACACTGTGACCGTTCGTGGCAGGGGAACTTGATGTTCACGGGTCTCCCAAAGATGTCGTGGTACTTGGCATTTGCGGTGTGTTGCTTGGGGAACCAGGGGTACTTGGAAGGTTCCACACGGAGATGCATCGATGGTGCTTGGAGGCAGCAATGGGTATAGTAGGCCGGGGCTGTGTCTTGGAGTCTTGGCGACGAGGTCCACGCAGAAGCCAAGGAGGAGCGACGGGGATGCAGGCTAGGCTGGAGGTGGAGAAAACATAGCCGTCGATGTGTGGCTGATCGAAGGCGAGCAGTAGCTTGATGCAGGGGACTTGGCGACTCGTGCGATGCAGGGGAAGTAGGCGCGGGGCTTCGGTCGCTCGTGTCCCTTGTAGACGAGGACGAGGCAGGGGGTCGGCTTGGCACCGGCGCCAGCAGCAGGCAGGGGCTTGGCGCAGCGGACGTGGCTCCGGTGGAGCTGCTCGCTAGCGGCGACCGGAAACAGAGGCGGGGCCTCAGAGCAGGCGCGAGAGGACGGACGATGCGAGGCAGCGGCAGCCAGCGCGGAAGTGGAGAGGCCGGGCCGAGGCACAGCAGAGGCATGTGGTCGCGATGGAAGAGGTGCTGGCGTGGGGAGCTCCTCTCCCTGGCGGCGAGAGCAGGAACGAGAGGAAGAGACGGGGATTGGGCGCTGGGTTCTGGCGGCGCGAGGGGAGAAGATTGGGAGAGATGGGGATCGGGCAGGGGAGAGGCTAGGGTTAGGAAGGGCACGGTTGGGCCAAGGCCATGGGCCTAGCGATTTGCTGGGCCGACTTGGCTGCTGGGTTGCAAGGCTGCTGGGCTTCTTCTCTCCCTCTCTACTCTTTTCATTAACAGAGAACTGGAAGAAAGGAAAAGAGAGAAGAGAAGGTTAGAGGAAGAATTTGGGCATGCGGTTAATTTTCCCGGACTCGCAGAATGCGCTTGGTCCAAGAAAAATGGCATGGACATGATTGCAGGAATTAAATTCAAACACATTTGAAATTCAAACGGGTTTGAACTAGGACTAGGTTTTTGAAGTGTCCAAAAATGTTGAGATTTTTGGTGGAGCCTCGATAAATGGAGAAAGAATTATGGAGAAAGTTTGGAGAATGAACTTGAAGCAAAAGGCGTGAGAATTAAATTGCAAGTGGGTTGCGGTTAATTCCAAACTAATGGAATATTTATAATAGCTCCATAAATACTAGGAGGATATGTTATAAAGAGATATCACCATGTGAATTCTCTCGATTTAAATGGACCGAAGATCCATACGGTTTATTTAGCTAAGTTTTTAAAAGGGGGGTGAAAAATGACATGATGCAATGCACATGATGTAGAGATGAATGCACGAACAAAACAAGAACACACGATGAAACTCGGAAAAACATGGAAGGCATCTGGAGCGCTGGTCTCGGGGCGTTACAACACTCCACCACTACAAGAGGATCTCGTCCCGAGATCTAGGATGGCACCAGAGAGAAACGGAAGGGGAAGAGAAGAGGTAAAACTAAGTTGCTTCTTTGACGAACGAGTGAAACCACGAACCTTGAGAGGTTGAGCAATTTAAAAGAAAGAGTACAATAGAGATGAACAAGATTGCAAACAATCCGTTAGAAAAGAGGAACAAGGAACATCAAATTCGGACAATGCTTGGTTAAATGGATAAGCACAAAAATAACATGAACTTGACAAAACGAGGTGATGGGAGAAGAGCACAACATCACAATGCCTCCGGATGAAATGAAAGAATGGAATGGAATGAATAGAGGAAAACTTGATATTGAAAGAGAATGCTTACAGGAAAAATGGAGTAGTTGGATTATCAACAACAAAAGGATAAGCTTGTTGGGCTTATGGAAAACATCTCAAAATTATGAGGTGACAACCGGCCACGAAAGAGAGAAAGCTTCTTCCACCGAGGTGATAAAGAGATAACTTGGATCATTGATAAGCACCACAATTATCAACATTCCTTAGGGAAGGATTTAGGTGAAATATGACACAAGATAACTCCAACAATGAGGTTGATGGTTGAAAAGATCTCTTGAACAAAGATAAAATGATGGATTTAAATGTGTCACTCTTGAAAACTTGTGAATCATGAAACGCGAAGGGAAATTATCAAGAATGACATAACACCATCTCAAAAGATAAGATAGAGAGAATTGCACTTCGGAATGCAAGATGGAGAATACTTGAGCTTTTCCAAGAACAATCTTGAAGAACACTTGAAGAATGAAAGGAATACTTGACGAACCACCATGTAGAGCCTCCATGAGGAACTCCGATAATAAAAGGATGATAAAAAGAAAGAGAAGTTGAAAACACAAGGTGAAGCCTTGCAATGATTTTAGATGGAGCTTCGAAATGAGTAAACTTTGAACTCCGGACAAGAACGATGAATAACTTGGAACTGAGAATTACTTCCTGATGAACAAACTCCGGAAGAAGGAATTAATCACTTGGATGAAACAAGAATAAGAATTATGTTATGTGTATCCTTCACCAATTTAAATTGATGACAAGCAACGGATTTGGCATGCCACTTATTCTTCTTGAGGGATTAAGGATAGAGATAGAACAAACTTGAGAAGGTATTGATGAAATCACCGGTGGGATTTGGAAACAACAAATAAATTGATATGATAACGAAGGAAGTGAAATCTTGAACGTACCACCGTAAGAATTGAAAATGAAAGTAGCAAAGGCACGATTCACCGGGAAGAATTGGAAAACGAATGGAGATACTTGAGGGGATTTAGATACATGAGAACAAAGAGATCATGAACTGATTAGAGGATATTTGAATGATGCACTGCAAGAATTCAAGAATGAGAGATGAGAGCTGAGAATGATTAATATTCAGAAATGATGGCCTTCGGGTGATCGAGAAAGGAAAGAAACTCCTGAAATGCGCCAGATGGTGAAAAAAATTCTCACAATTGAAAACAATTACGAGAGGACGGCATCAAGCTTGAACTACGCATCTTTGGAAGAACGGGTAATGATTTAAGAGGAGCTCTTCTTCGGTCTTCAAAATTCAAGAATGATGACGAGAAACACCACCATGAATTGTTGAGACACTCCAGAAGGATTAAAAGAAAAAAGGTTGAGCCGAAGATGAAAAGAATTTGAAAACGACCATGGAGAAGGGATGTGACTGATGAAAATTCATTCTTACATCAAACTTGGAAAAGAATTTGAGAGTAACTCCGGGAAGGTTAGAAGAGTTACGTAAGATCCTGGGAAAAGACCTGTGGGTTAGGGCCCACTCAAAAGGAAACACCGTTGAACGATTGCTTGAAATAGAGATTGCACCAGTAGAAATAAAATGACTTGAATAAGATAATAATATCAAAATAGTTAGAATTGATGCGGAGTGGAAACACGAATCTTCAAAGATATCTTCAACACTCCGGAACAATTGAATAGCAAGGGGGGAATGATTAAGAGATACACCGGCATACGAAAACACTTGAAACGAGGAAGGGAATATGATCAACACTAAAAACTTGACTTGAATCCACCGGAGAAGAAACAAGAACGAAAAATGATGCACTTGAAACTCCTGGCCAACTTCGTGATAATCACCGGGTAAGAACATTGATTGAAAAGAGTGAAGAGACTTCAAATGAATAAATGGATACTTGATTAACATATATGAGTCCTTGAAGAAAAGGGTGGGAGGGTGGGAAAAACAAGCTATGGCAATACTCCCGAACTCCCGCCCCAGTACTGGGTGGCGTCGAGGTTATCTCACCAACAACTACATAAAAGAGATTTTCGATGTCGGCAAAACTCAGGTATTCCAGAACTGCAACGATAAAATTATGACGACAACACCTCGGAGCTCAACTCCCCGGGACGCTGCCACAACCCCTAAATGTCAGGAGGCACCAAGAATAATGTCCTCGTCATAAGAGTATCGGAACGATCCCAAGCTACCCGCATGATCCTAAATTTTTTTTAGTGAAATTTGAGGAGAGGAAAGACAAAACATCTACGTCATGAGGCCTCACCAGAGCGACGAAGGGGCTGAGGAGTAAAAAGAATCCTACTCTCCGATATATATAATCCTAAGACTCAAAACATTTTGTTCTAGACTCAACCACGTCAGTGATTCGATCAAGCAGGGGGCTTCTAAGTCGGGGATGGCTCTTATTACCAACTTGTAACACCCACGATGCGGCTATATCTCCCACGTGTCGAAGCACGACTTAGAGGCATAACCGCATTGTGGTTTTGTCACAAGAAGGGTCATCTTCACACAATCCCATGTAATGAACAAGACTGGGATAAGAAGTTGGCTTACAATCGCCACTTCACAGAAGTACTTAAATAAATCATACATCATTTAGAGTACACACATAGTCCGACTACAGACGAAGCCAAAAGAAAAGAAGATAACCCAACTGCTAGATCCCCGATCGTCCCAACTGGGCTCCACTACTGATCAACATGAAACAAAACATAGCAATGACCAAGATCTTCGTTGAGCTCCCATCTGAGCTCGGTTGCATCACCTGCACTGGTATCATCGGCACCTACAACTATTGGGATAGTATCTGGTGAGTCACGAGGACTCAGCAATCTCAAAACCCGCGAGATCAAGACTATTTAAGCTTATGGGTAGGAAGTGGTAATGAGGTGGAGTTGCAGCAAGAACTAAGCAACTATGGTGGCTAACATACACAAATAAGAGCGAGAAGAGAAGTAACAGAACGGTCGTGAAGCTAGCAATGATCAAGAAGTGATCCTAAACTCCTACTTACGTCAAACATAACCCAAAACTGGGTTCACTTCCCGGACTCCGCTGAAAAGAGACCATCACGTCTACACACGCGGTTGATGCGTTTTAATTCGGATCTGGTGTCAAGTTCTCTACAACCGGACGTTAACAAATTCCCATCTGCCACATAACCGCAGGCACGGCTCTCGAAAGTTTATACCCTGCAGGGGTGTCCCAACTTAGCCCATCACAAGCTTTCATGGTCAACGAAGGATATTCCTTCTCCTAGGAAGACCCGATCAGACTCGGAATCCCGGTTTACAAGACATTTCGACAATGGTAAAACAAGACCAGCAAAGCCGCCCGATGTGCCGACAAATCCCGGTAGGAGTCGTAGGTATGTCATTCTCAGGGCACACCGGATGAGCCAGACATCGGGTTGGCATAGACCCTTATTGCCCAGGGGGCGCCGGACATCGCTCGGTTTGGACCAGTACCCGGAGGAGCACTGGCCCGGGGGGGGGGGGTAAATAAAGATGACCCTTGAGTCTGCAGAACCCAAGGGAAAAAGGCTTAGGTGGCAAATGTTAAAATCAAGGTTGGGCCTTGCTGGAGGAGTTTTATTCAAAGCGAACTGTCAAGGGGTTCCCATAAATCACCCAACCGCGTATGGAACACAAAATCAAGGAACATAACATCGGTATGACGGAAACTAGGGCGGCAAGAGTGGAACAAAACACCAGGCATAAGGCCGAGTCTTCCACCCTTTACCGAGTATATAGATGCATTAATTAAATAAGAGATATTGTGATATCCCAACATTATCCTGTCCATCATGGAGCAATCTTCAACTTCACCTGCAACTAACAACGCCATAAGAAGGGATGAGCAAAGCAGTAACATAGCCAAGCAACGGTTTGCTAGGAAGGGTGAAAAGGTTAGAGGCTGACATGCCAATTTGGGAGGCATGGTAAACAAGTGATAGGTAGCGCAGCACAGTGATAGAACGAAGCAACTAGAAAGCCAAGATAGAAGTGATATCGAGGGTAATGGTCATCTTGCCTGAGATCCCGCAAGGAAGAAGAACGAGTCCATGAAGAAGACAAACGAACATAGTCGAATGAATGCTCGCAACTCGGGAACGAAACCGAAGCTAACGGCAGAAGCAAACCGGAAAGAAGCAAACAACATGGTAAAAAAACATCACATAAACATGGCATGATGCACAATCAAGTATGATGCATGTCTGGATTAATGAGGCATGGCATGGAAAAGTGCAACAAACGATACTACAAGTTAAGTGGAGCTCAATATGCAACGAGTTGCATATTGACAAAACACCACATCAATTATTTAGTTCTCACTCGGTTATGTACCCAACAATATTAAATTTATTAAACATGGCAAGAGGTGAAGCATAAGTAAACTAACTATTTAGGCAAGTTTAAATGAGGCCGGAACAACAAACAACAATTCCGGTAAATCCCCACATGTCAATTAGCAATTTTAAAGCAAACAACAATTTTAAGCATTTAAAAGTTGTTATCATGATGCGGATGACATATGCAAGTTTTGTGCAATTTTATGAAAATGTTGACATTAGCATGTTATGAAGCATTTGGCCGCCATCGCGGAACGAAAAGGGTGCCACGGCAACGAATCCAAAAATGATGCCACAGCAACAAATCGGTTCGGATAGCTCACGGAGATACCAGTACAAAAGGTAGTGTGACGGGAGCGTGTCATGCAAGGATGGTGGGGTGATCCCGATTACCGGGTGTCCCACATGTCGGTGGCATGGAAACAAGGAACTCGCAAGCAACAACACGGACACGGTGCAAACGCGAGCATCTTATACAAGCAAGCATGCATTCGTTCACGGGCGGTCGTCATCTCAGGATTATACCTTTGAAGCGTGCATTTCGGAGCGGTTCACATTCGTCGAAGGAAGTAGTCATTCACGGGTCGTAGTGGAAGTAGTTGTACTCGTGTCGTAGTGGGAAGTAGTCGTTCACGGCGATGGTAGAGGTACTCGCGATCTTGGCAATGGTAGTCGAACATGTCCGGAGAGGAACTTGTCGTATCCATGTAGTCGAACTTGGCATATCCGAAGGGGTACTTGCCGGATCCACAACACTTTGACTGTTCGTGGGAGGGGAACTTGATGTTCACGGGTCTCCCAAAGATGTCGTGGTACTTGGCACTTGCGGTGTGTTGCTTGGGGAACCAGGGGTACTTGGCAGGTTCCACACGGAGATGCATCGATGGTGCTCGGAGGCAGCAACGGGTACAGGAGGCCGGGGCTGTGTCTTGGAGTCTTGGCGACGAGGTCCACGTAGAAGCCGAGGAGGAGCGACGGGGATGCATGCTAGGCTGGAGGCGGCAAAGACATGGCCGTCGATGTGTGGCTGCTCGAAGGCGAGCAGCAGCTTGATGCAGGGGACTCAGCGACTCGCGCGATGCAGGGGAACTAGGCGCGCGGCTTCGGTCACTCATGTCCCTTGCAGACGAGGACGAGGCAGGGGGTCGGCTTGACACCGGCGCCAGCAGCAGGCAGGGGCTTGGCGCAGCGGACGTGGCTCCGGCGGAGCGGCTCGCTGGCGGCGGCCAGAAACAGAGGGCGAGGCCTCGGAGCAGGCGCGCGAGGACGGACGACGCGAGGCAGCGGCAGCCAGCGCGGAAGTGGAGAGGCGGGGCCGAGGCAGAGCAGAGGCATGTGGTCGCGATGGCGGAGGTGCTGGCGTGAGGAGCTCCTCTCCCTGGCGGCGCGAGCAGGAACGAGAGGAAGAGATGGGGATTGGGCGCTGGGTTCTGGAGGCGCGAGGGGAGAAGATCGGGAGTGATGGGGATCGGGCAGGGGAGAGGCAAAGGTTAGGAAGGGCACAGTTGGGCCAAGGCCATGGGCCTAGGGATTTGGTGGGCTGACTTGGCTACTGGGCTGCAAGGCTACTGGGCTTCTTCTCTCCCTCTCTACTCTTTTCATTAACAGAGAACTGGAAGAAAGGAAAAGAGAGAAGAGAAGGTTAGAGGAAGAATTTGGGCATGCGGTTAATTTTCCCGGACTCGCAGAATGCGCTTGGTCCAAGAAAAATGGCATGGACAAGATTGCAGGAATTAAATTCAAACTCATTTGAAATTCAAATGGGTTTGAACTAGGACTAGGTTTTTGAAGTGTCCAAAAATGTTGAGATTTTTGGTGGAGCCTCGATAAATGGAGAAAAAATTATGGAGAAAGTTTGGAGAATGAACTTGAAGCAAAAGGCGTGAGAATTAAATTGCAAGTGGGTTGCGGTTAATTCCAAACTAATGGAACATTTATAATAGCTCCATAAATACTAGGAGGATATGTTATAAAGAGATATCACCATGTGAATTCCCTCGATTTAAATGGACCGAAGATCCATACGGTTTATTTAGCTAAGTTTTTAAAAGGGGGGTGAAAAATGACATGATGCAATGCACATGATGTAGAGATGAATGCACGAACAAAACAAAATCACACGATGAAACTCGGAAAAACTTCGAAGGCATCTGGAGCGCTGGTCTCGGGGCGTTACAGTAAATTCTAAAAATGGGTTGAATATGTGCGACATTTTTGGAGGCCGAAATGTGGGCCAATAGGTCGCAGCCAAAGGCGTTGTCAACTTAGTCAACAAATGATTCTAACATCTATAGTCGTTGGTTTTACATCCAACGGCTGGCATTCATCTTCAATCTCTCATCTTCGCCAGGACCACCTGCTCCCGCCTCCGGCTGCTAGCAGCTCTGCTTAGCATGCTTCACTGCGAAGCACTACCCCACCACCGGCCAAACCATCCCTCCACCCCTCCACACCTCCTATTATTCTCCGCCGAGTGTAGAACCATGCCGCACTAGAACTAGTTAACCCTCGTACACCTCTCCCTCTGTGACTCCACTGTCGTGTCTTCCCATCACCGGCTCATTGCCGTCCGGGGCCTCGCTGTTTTCCACCACCTTAGTGCGCTCAGTGTGGCGTGGTCAACGTGGTCAACAAATAAGAGTCATCGGAAGATGACAGTACGTGGAGAGGCTGACAGTGGTGACGTGATGAGGGCATCAATACCATTGTTACAACCATAGCCCCTGCTAGTATAAATAACGGACCAATTACTAGAGCTCGTGCATGCCAATTAAATTACTAGGTACTTTTGTTTCTTGGTAATGATTCTAATGTTCATGGGAATATGATGCTGCCTAAATTGGATACATTTGTTTTGCTTACAAATGAAGGGCCTAGCATGGAGAAGGATGACCACTTGAGCAAGAACAAGCATGGAGATGACGACATGCGCAAGGGAAACAAGAATGGAGTTTCAAGTGATGATTTTAGGACTTCAAAGCCACCATAATGAGTGCATGAAGTCTTGGACGAACTATTCAAGATGCCACTTCCCAAATTTTGTCCAGAGGGGTGTAGACCCTATGGGTTCGGGAATCATGCAGACTTGACCGAGACATCTCTCCGGCCAATAACCAACAGCAGGATTAAGAAATAATTGTGAATTGAGAAATGGGCTCTCCCACCTCCCCTCCCACCCACGCCCTAGGTTCTCCAGCAATCTTCCCCTCCAATCAGTGAATCTTGGTTTCTCTCCACTCATCTCCTCCGGCGTCCTCTGATCTACCTCCACATACCCATCTCATATGTTTCTCATGGTGGATCAACTTTGGATCTGGATTTCTCCAAAGGACTAATTTTGCAGATGATGTTTTTAGATCTTGTGGGAAATGCATCCACCCAACGGATGACACATGCCGATTCATTATGGTAGTGTCTTTCAGCAGGCGTATTTTTCGTCTTGATGAAGATTCGGTGGCGGCGGCGTTGGAATCAGCTATTGGTGGATCCGCAATTGATTTGTCTGTTCATCTCATTAAAGACAAGGTAATTTCATTCATTGTTTCTTGCAAACGAGTTGGACTTTTTATTCTTCAATTGCGTTTGTTTGCTTGCCCGCAATTCAAATGCCATTTCCAACTGTGGGGAAATGATGGCCCTAATTGGAAACGTGAGTTTATCATTTGGAAGAAAGAATGTGATGTAGAGTGGATTTTAATAAGTCCTTCCAAAAGGTGGGCTGCCCTTGGTATGATTTCCATGCATCAACCTAATAGGAAATCTTCTTTACATTCTGGTTCATCGATGAAGTAGAAACTTTCTTTTGCCACCTTCCAACAATATGATGTCTGCAAGGGCTATAGATACCCAGCTACGCAGCGCTGTGTTGATACACTTGTTGATGCTAGTTATTCCTTTAATGCTCGTGAGAGAGTCATTCTTCCCTCGCCGCCGGCGACCGAGTTCCAGTGGACGGTGGCGTCGCCACCCATCATTTTGGGAACGGTTAACATCCATGCTACATCTCCAGACGGGCTTTCAGTGGCCCCTCCAACTAGTTTAGACGTGAATCTGCATGTGCATGGGGCAAACGTCAGCATTGACTCAGATGGGCCTGGATCTTCAGCCCAGGTAGTTGACACGGCCCATGCCATTTCAGGTGAAACCTAATCTCCACACTTATTGCGCAATGCGGATATTTTTTCGTCTCCAGTTATCTCACGCAACGAGATTCTCCAAGATAATCTAGTAATGGACTCCTCTACTGATTCTGATCGGTTAAATGATCTTATTGATGATATGGCGTTTAAAGTTTGGAAGTTTCAGAATTGCTTATCTATGATGCATTTAACCAACTCGTGTACTAATTGAGTTAGGTGCCACAGATGCTTTTGGCTCGGTCACCGGGCCAAGGGTTCTTCGGATTCTACCCCCTCTCCAACTTACAAGTGGGTCCCGCGGGTCAATGCAGGCTCTCCAAGTCGGTCAGCAAGAATATCTACACCCGACGCCTCGGTTTCTACCTTCGCCTGTAAAACTGGTTCATTTCCCAGTCCCGTCAAGTCTCCCACCCTATCCCCTCCACCATTGCCCAAAGAGCCACAACCCAAAACCCCACCTCCACCGCCCACCACGCCACTGCCGGCCACACCGCCCCATTGCCACATCGTAGATTTGAGCTTCACATCCAATCCCGCTGCAGACTCGGCGCCAACAATGGCCAACTTCCCGTTTGATCCTATGGAGTTTGCTCCTCTGGGTTTTGAAGTGATCGGGGGCGGTCCCCTTTGCCTTCCCCGCACTTTCTTCTCACCGACGGTGGCTTAGATCGCCAGCATGAGGACTACGCCATCACCATCGTCGAGCCGGCTCCGTTGCCTGAAGATATTCTCATCTTCCGTAACATGGTCAGTGATTTTGTTGTTAACAATCTTGGGAGGGCGGTTTTGGATGCGCAACCATGGATTCAAGGGGTTGGGCTCTTCAGCTTTTGTAGTGCTTTGGCTAGACAAGCTTTAGTTGATCACCCTCCCAATGATCTGGGCAATGACAGATTTGTTCGATTTGTTCCACATGATGAGGGTGTAAACTATAGAGCCACCTAGGGTTTTCATCGTGGATGGATCATGATGTTAGGTGCGCCATTGGATTATAGACGCACACAGTATATTGCTATCACCATTAGCACTTTCGGTCGCTTTCATCACTGGCACCAAGATGATCCGACGCGCGTCCGTACTTTGGCCTATGTGTTGTTTCCGGCTCCATCACTTGTGCCAAGGGACGTGGTTTACCGCGAATATGCAGACTTTGGTGGGGCTAGGATATCTTGGATTGCCCCTGTTTACATTTTGTCTACTGATTTTGCTGATGTTCTGCCTGCCGACGAGGATCCCATGCCTTTCGATGGCAACCCCCATCCCCTGCCTGGAAATGTGAAGTTCGAGAATCATAACTGGGCCATGCCAGAGTTCACAGAGCTTGGGTGGAATGATGTGCCACCACCTGTCAATGAGCAACCACAGGAAGATATCCCACCAGTGCATGATGCTGTTCAATAGAAGCAAGTTGAGGAAGTTCAATCCCAGGAATCAATCATTATGCATGTATCTGATGATTCAGTTAACAATGTGCCTGAAGCTGCGGATGTGGTAGTTTACCAGCCCCCAATGGGACCACAGCAGCCTCCTCTGCATATTGGGCAGGTGTTCACTGTCTTCGGGCCAGTCTTGCCTCCTACCATGCAGTGGTAGCGCACTTTTGAGAAGATAATGCCGTCTCTATGCACTGCTGAGATTCCAAAGTTTGTCTTCAAGTCTGAAATTGGGTCTCTCTTGCTTCCTAAGTGATCCTGGGTTTTCTGCTACAATGGTTCTGATCTCAACTTTGTTCTGCAGCTTGTGTCTGATCCTTCTTGCAGCACTGCTCACCGTACACCTCCAGTTAAGAGGCCAGTTGCAAGGGCTCTCTGCTTTGATGACCTTTCTGAACCTATCACTAAATCTTTTGAGTCCACTGCTACCCCAAAAGTGACCATGAAACGTGATCGGAAGCAGAAGACTGCTAAAATTTTGGTGGACACTGATGTTTGATGCAGTGCATGTCTCAGTGCTTTATGTGATGGATATCGTAAAGTGCCAAGTAGTGGCCCTAGCTAGAATAGGTCTCCTCACACCTTGAAGAAGCGCAAGACCAAGTCGACTCGGTCTAATGAAAAGTCGTCCGTGCCGCCCCCAACTGCTATTGCTGATCTTCAGCGTATTGGGACTCGCCTGCGCATCGCTCCAGAGAAGATCACCGCAGATAAGCTTGTGGCTGATCCATCTAAATCCACCAGCAGCAAGAGTTCTGATTATTAGTTGCACGATGCAGCTTTCTTGTCCATGGCGTGCCGTCTTAAACTTCATCTATCTTTATTTCTGTTTTCATGTATGGAACTCTGTCATATCGCTCTACTTAGCTGGTCTGTGTAGGTCATTGCGTGATCTACTTTTGCTGCACTTTCTTTTGGTTTGTAATGAATCAGTCCGGGTTTAAAGACTGGAAGGTTTTATGTTGGAACATACGTGGCCCTAATTCTGAAGTGCGGCAACTTGCTGTTAAGCAAAAGATTGATGAAAGTGGTTGTTCTGTGGTCTCTCTCCAAGAAACAAAGTGTATGCATATTGATCACAAGTTCATCAGGAGGTTTTGTCCACGTCGTTTTAATAATTTTGCTTATATGCCTTCGGTGGGTGCTTCAGCTGGTATGGTCATTATTTTGAACTCTTCTTTCTGTGGTAAAATTAATTGAGGCAAAACCTTATGGTATAATTGTGGAATTCCTCTCCAAACATACATCCGAAGTTTGGACTCTAGTTTCTGTTTATGGCCCATGTCAGGATCCAGCCTGTGATGAATTCGTGCAGTGATTATACAATCTTGACATTAGTTGTGATGATAACTGGCTTCTTTTGGGCGATTTCAACTTTATGCAGTCGCTTGAAAATTGTAATTTACCTGGTGGTAATGTCAATGATATCTTCATGTTTAATGAAATCATCGGTAACTTGGGCCTTGTTGAGCTGACAATCAAAGGACGACAATTCACTTGGTCAAGTATGCAAACTGAACCTCTACTTGAACAAATTGACTGGTTTTTCACTTCGGTTGCATGGACTTAGGAACATCCCAATATATTAGTTTTGCCTCTTGCACGCTCTACCTCCGATCATGTGCCTTACATGGTCACGATTCCCAGTGCCCTTCCCAAGGCTAAGGTCTTTCACATTGAAAATTATTGGATTGACTTACCTGGCTTTAATGAATGTGTTGCTCAGGTTTGGAGCAGGTCGGTGGGTAGATCCTCGGCTGCTTCAACTATATCTTCTAAATTCAAAGCTCTCAGGTATGCCCTCAAGAAATGGCACTTAAACCTATCCACAACTAAGGCGCTCATTTCGATTGCAACAAAGTCATTCTTTACTTTGATGAGATGGAGGAGATTAGACCTTTGAGTTGGCCAGGATTCAATTTTAGGCGAATTGTAAAACTGCATCTGGAGGATATTTTGCATTGGCAGTTTGTTTATTTGAAGCAACGCTGTACAATAAGAAGTATTAAGGTTGGTGAGGAAAATCCTAAAAAAAATCATGCCATGGCCACTGAAAGGTTCCAGAGGAATACAATTTCTTCAATCAAGAATTTGGCAGGTGAGGTGGTTTCTTATCATCAACAGTTGGCTGGCATGTTTTGGTCTGATTTCAACAAGCGTATAGGCCAAGCAAAAGGAATTCAAATGGGATTTGATCTATACACTTTAATTGAGAGAGTCGATGGTCTGGACGATTTATCCCGGTCGTTCACGGATTCTGAGGTTGAGGCTGTAATTAAGAATATGCCAACTGACCGTGCACCTGGTTCCGATGGCTTTACTGGTCTATTCTTAAAAAATTACTGGCCAGTTCTCAAGGAGGATTTTATGAGGGGAGGTGCAATTTGGAATGTCTTAATACTTCCTTAATTACTCTTATCCCCAAGAAGTTAAGCCCTGAAGTGGTTGGCAATTTTTGACCCATCTCATTGACCAACACGTGTTTGAAGTTTTTAACTAAAAAACTGGCTAATCATCTTCAGAAAGTGATCCTAAGATGTATCCATCGTAATCAATATGGTTTTCTTGATTGTCGATGTATTCAAGATTGTCTGGCTTCGTGTTTCGAGTACATTCATCAATATAAAGCCTCAAAGTGTCCCATCATCCTCCTCAAGCTTGATTTTACGACGACATTCGATACAATTGAGCATGAAGCTATTCTTACAACCTTACAATGCAAGGGTTTTGATGAGTGTTGGACTAGCTGGGTTAATAGCATCTTATCTACGGGTTCCTCATCCGTTCTCTTAAATGGGGTGCCAGGCAATCACTTTGTCTGCAGATCGGGCGTTCGTCAAGGGGATCCATTATCTCCATTATAATTTGCCAGTTCCAATGATTACTAGATTATCCAATGTGCGGATGATACCCTCATTGTCCTGCCTGCGAGAGACGATCAGCTCATCGCCTTCAAGGAGATGCTTGACACTTTTCCGGTTTCAACAGGTTTGCCTGTCAACTTCAGTAAATCCTCCCTTATTCCAATCAATATGAGTGATGAGGAGGGTGCTAGGGTTGCCAGTTTGCTCGGATGTGATGTTAGCTCCATGTCGTTTACATATCTAGGGTTACCCATGGGAACTTCTAGACCTACGATCTATGACCTACTACCTCTGGTTGATTGCATTGAGCATCATTTATCTGCTTCCTCTTGCATACTGAATCAAGGGAGCTGTCTACAACTGCTTCAGTCGGTGTTGTGTTCCATGCCGATTTATTTCTTGTGTACACTCTCTCTTCCCAAGGGCATTTTGCAGCAGATTGAGAGAATCAAGCGACAATGCCTATGGAGAGGAAACACGGATAACCCACGACAATCATTGGCTGCTTGGGATTTGGTCTGTCGGCCTAGGAAGTATGGCAGTCTGGGTGTTCTTAATTTGGGAATTCAAAATGAAGCCTTGTTGCTCAAGCATCTCTTCAAGTTTGTTAACAGGGTGGACGTTCCTTGGGTCACATTAATATGGGACACTTATTATGCTTCCTCACTGCCGCAAGTCACTCAGAGCTGTGGCTCCTTTTCATGGTGTGACGTCATGCGTTTATATAACAACTTGTGCAAGTTATCTGTTCCACAAGTGCATGTAGGCAACACGGTGGTCTTTTGGCTTGATCGATGGCAGCTGGGTAATAATGTTGTCCTACTGCACGAGCAGTTCCCATGGCTTCATTCATTTGTCATTGATGACACGATCACAGTCAAAGACTTTATGGAGCGGCCTGATGCCTGTGATCACTTCCATCTGCCTCTGTCGCAAGAGGCTTATATTGAGTTCACACAACTCCAATCTCTGCTGTTAATGATCAACCTAGATGAGGAAAGAAAGGACATTTGGAAATGGTCATCTAAATCTGGGGATTTTAAATCAAAGATTTACTAAGAGTCTTGCTTCTCCCACCTGGTGGTTGATCCCATTTTCAAATGGATTTGGAAGTGTGCTTCTACGCTCAAGATCAAAGTGTTTGGATGGCTTCTCTTAATGGACCGTTTGAATAATAGGGATATGATTGTAGAGACCAGACCTCAAACAGTCTGATCTCTGTGCATCAGTGTCATCCCTGGATTGGTAATGCTCACACGCACAGTACATGAGGATTTATAACAGAGTAGCAATCGCACACTTATTACATCGAATGTCTCAAAAGAGAACTTATTACAATAATATGGTGTAAGGCCATCTAAAATCGATAACAGCGGAAGGCTTGGAAGATAAAGTGAGTCCATCAACTCCAACGGCATCACTGAGTGAAAGACAATGATCGTTGCAGCCCGAGAAGTCTGCAACATGAACGTTGCAGCCCGAAACGGGTCAGCACATGGAATATGCTGACAATGTAACACATAGAGTAATGAACAGAATAAATGCTATCACTACATGCATATATGTCCGGTGGAAAGCTCTATGGTTACAGTATTGCATAAAGCCATTTTTCCCTACAACAAAGGAATAAATTTTATCTAACTATCATGGTGGTTGTTAAACATTGAGAAGGTTCCTCCAACTCAATCCCAATTAAGCATCTTCATTAACCCAATCAAATTATATCTAGAGTGATGATATCAACATGATAATCCAAGAACTAGATACTCAAAACGTCCATAACCGGGGACACGGCTAACAATGATTAGTTTATACACTCTGCAGAGGTTTGCGCACTTTTCCCCGCAAGACTCGATCTCCTCCGTTGAATTTCTCGCGCTTCATGATGTTTGAGAAACGGATGACCGAGACACAGTCTTTTGGAAGCATTAACTCTCTACTCTGGATAGACAGTACCACCTACGACCCACTATATCTGCTAGTCTACCTCTTCAAGAGCTTCACGCAACTTACTCAACTATGCTAGAGCCCATATTATCTTGTGGCTGCACACGGAAGTTTCTAGCACGAATAATCTCATGATCCCTTTGAGTCTGGGTGGCGGACCATAGGATGATCACAAGGGTACTCCGGGATATCCTAGGACTACACTAGATTCTCCAGGTGCCCTGACAACCACTAGGTACTCCAGGGTTCCTTCAAGCAATCCACCCAGATGTGTATTTAAGTAGCCACCTTAGTTCAACCATTAATTAACATTACTCACATATATCATGAATCACTCGAACCAAACCACGTCTACGAGCATAGCATAGCAATATAAGCCTAACGTAGAAGTAACTCCCAAAGGTTTGATAATAAATAGGTAAATAGGTACTACCTCATCTACTTCCCAAAACCCACATGTTAATCAGATCCTAACCATGCAATTGTTTGAGGATTGATCTAATGCAATAAAACTGGGTAGTAAAGAGGTATGATCAAAGTGTTACTTGCCTTGCTGATGATCCGCAAAACCTAGAGACTCGTAGTAGCACACTTCGCACTCCGGGTACTCTATCGCAAACAAACAAGCATACAATAAGCAGTCAACTTGAAGCACAGGTAAAATTCAAATAAGAGATCTAACCAGAAAGTTCAACTTAAGAACTCCGGTTTGCAAAAAGAATCAAATAAAACGAAGCAACGAAACTCAAACTGCGAAAGGAAGAAGATTCATGTACTAATCTGGACTGAAGTCAAGTTTTATAGTACCAAAATCTTGTTCAAGTTGGTTAAACAGAAAGAGGGCTTCTAGAAAAGGATCTAGGTGCTTAAATCTCCTGATTCCGATAAATGAACGAAAAGATAAACTAAAACAAAAATCAGGGCAGTAATGCGATCGAAAAAAATCGCGGAAAATCCCTGGAAAAGGAAAACCGACGAACTGACTAACGAACGAAAGCTCACTGTCTACGGTTACCCGGTGAAAACCATTCGTCAAAAAGAACGTACGAACTGGCGTTCGCTAAATAACTAAACCAAAAAAATGGATCTAATAAAGAAAACCATCTAGGTTTTCGTATGAAAACCGAACGGTTTTTAGAATAAAACCGATGGCTACCTCATAGATCGGGACGGCGGCGGCGGCGGCGTACTCTGGCGTCTGCAGAACGGCATGACGGCGCGGCGGCTCGTGGCGGCGGCAGCTGTTGAGGGGACCGGGCGGCGCTAGGGTTCGGGGCGGGGTGGCTGAGGCTCGGGCCTCCCTGCTCTTAAAGGGTCGGCCGGGCGCAGTGTCCGGGTCGGACACGGCCCGTTAAGTCGGTTGACTTTTTCTTAAATAATTCCGTGCGTGGAAAAACAACTAAAATAAATACTAAATGGACTCCAAAAATCCTGAAATAAATTTTTCCCGTCCTCTAAAAATATAGCGGACAAAGTGGACATTTATTTGGGCCTCTAATGCAATTTTGAAAAACGCACATTTTTCCTAGTTCAAATAAAATAGCGATAAAACTCTGAATAAAATTCTTATTTGATTTTAATATTAAATCTCCAATATTTCTTTATTTTGAGGAAGTCATTTTATCCCCTCTCTTTTATTTTCATAAAAGAAATAGTCGAAGTGAAAATAATTAAAATCAAACGACCCTCTTTTAAAAATTTGAGAAAACTCAAATATGAAATAACGAAATCCCCAACTCTCTCCGTGGGTCCTTGAGTTGCGTAGAATTTCTAGGATCAAGCGAAAATGCAATAAAATATGATATGCAATGATGATCTAATGTATAACATTCCAAATTAAAAATTTGGGATGTTACAAACCTACCCCCCTTAAGATGAATCTCGCCCTCGAGATTCGGGTTGGCTAGAAAATAGGTGTGGGTGATCCTTCCGTAGGTCTTCCTCTCGTTCCTAGGTGGCTACATCCTCTGCATGGTGGCTCCATTGAACTTTGCAGAACTTGATAACCTCGCTGCGTGTGACTCGACTGGAAAACTCGAGAATCTTCACTGATTTCTCCTCGTAGGTCAAATCGCTATTCAACTGAATCACTTCTAGTGGCACTGTATCTCCAGAGGTATATCAGCCATCTCTGCGTGGCACTTCTTTAACTGGGAGACGTGGAACACATCGTGAACTCCTGACAATCCTTCAGGCAATTCCAACTTGTAAGCAACTTCTCCCATATGTTCCAAAACCTTGTGTGGTCCCACAAAATGTGGTGCTAACTTTCCCTTAACTCCAAAATGTTTAACTCCTCGAAGTGTGGACACACGAAGATAAACTCTGTCTCTGACTTTGTAAACTGTCTCCTTGCGTTTCGAATCCACATAGCTCTTCTGCCTGGAATGGGCTACCTTGAGTCTATCGCGAATCAACTTAACCTTCTCTTCGGACTCTTTAATCAAATATGGTCCAAACAACTGACGGTCTCCAACTTCATCCCATAACAACGGTGTCCTGCACCTCCTTTCGTACAATGCTTCGAAAGGGGCCATCTTCAAACTGGCTTCATAGTTGTTGTTGTAAGAGAACTTGCATATGGCAATTGTCGTCCCCACTAGATCCATAGTCTAGCACACAAGCTCTAAACATGTCCTCCAGAATCTGATTTACTCTCTCAGTCTGTCCATCTGACTATGGATAAAAGGCTGTACTGAACTCTAGCCTGGAACCCAAAGTTTTGTGCAACTAATTCTAGAACTTTGAGGTAAAGTGGGTTCCTCTATCTGATACAATGGTCCTCGGAACTCCATGCAACATACAATTTTGGTCATATATATCTTTGCCAACTTAGCACTCATGTAAGTGGTCTTCACTGGGTTGAAATGAGCTACCTTCATCAAACAATCGACTACAGCCCATATCAAGTCATAGCCTGAACGAGTCCTGGGCAATCCCGTGATAAAATCCATGCCTAGCTTATCCCACTTCCATTCGGGTATAGGAAATGGTTGTAACATCTAGCTAGCTTCTGATGTTCTACCTTCACTCTCTGACATACATCACAAAGTGCTACATACTACGCAATATCCTTCTTCATTCCGGTCCACCAGAAACTATCCTTCAAATCCAGATACATCTTGGTATTTCCTGGGTGAATCGAATACGGCAAATCATGGGCCTCCTGCAGAATCAACTTCCTGATCCCTGGATCATTAGGCACATATACGCGGTCCTCAAACCATAAGGTATCCTGCTCATCCTCACAAAATCCTTTAGCCTTTCCTTTGCTCATCCTTTCCTTTATCTCAGCAATCTCTTTGTCAGTCTTCTGAGCTTCTATGATTTTCTCCATCAAAGTGGACTGAATCTCGAATGCTGCTAGATAGCCTCTCGGAACTATTTCCGAACATAGCTCACCAAGATCCTCTGCTAACTCCTTGGGTAACTCTCCGGTGATGAGTGTATTGACATGGCTCTTGCGACTCAATGCATCGGCTACTACATTAGCCTTTCTGGATGATAATGCAACCTCATATCATAATCCTTAATGAGCTCCAACCATCTCCTCCGCCTGAGATTCAACTCCTTCTGTGTGAAGATATACTTCAAACTCTTGTGATCCATGTACACCTCACAGTGGTTTTCGACGAGAAAATGTCTCCATGTCTTCAACGCATGCACTACGGCTGCTAACTCCAAATCATGGGTAGCATAATTCAACTCATGGGGTTTTAGCTGTCATCAGGCATATGAAACAACTCTTCCCTCCTACATAAGCATTGCTCCAAGTCCTCCACAAGAAGTGTCGCAATACACTTGATAATCCTTGCATTGATCTGGCAGAATCAACACTGGAGCTGTAACCAAGTGTTTCTTCAACTCCTGAAAACTGGCCTCGCATTCTTTAGTCAATTGAACTTGGTGTCCTTATTCAACAGCTCTGTCATGGACTTTTCAATCTTCGAGAAATTCTCAATGAATATCCGGTAGTATCCTGTGAGTCCAAGAAAACTCCGGATCTCTCCAACTGACGTGGGTGCTTGTTCTTGATCGTCACTTCATTCAATCCTTGATAATCAACAACCATCCTCAACGATCCATCCTTCTTCTCCACTAGAAGCACTGGTGATCCCCAAGGTGAAGAACTTGGGCAAATATAGCCTTTATCCAGTAACTCCTTAATTTTCTTCTTAATTTCCTCCAAATCCTTTGCGGGCATCCTGTACAGTCTCTTAGATATTGGCCCTGTGCCTGGCAAAAGCTCAATCAAAAACTCAATGTCTCTATCTGGTGGCATGCGTGGCAACTCTTCTATAAATACATCAAGGAAATCCTTCACCACTGGTACTTCCTCCTGTACAACTCCTGATAAGGAATTTACTTGAGTCCTCTTCGGCACATGTTCGGATACATACTTAATCCTTCTTCCTTCTGGGGTGGTGAGCATAATGGACTTACTGGCGCAGTCAATGTTCCCTCCATACTTCGATAACCAATCCATACCTAATATCACATCCAGTCCTTGTGACTCCAATACTATTAGGTCTGAGGGAAACACGTAGTTACCAATCCTTAATGGTAACCGATCACACCATATATTAGCCATATACTCTGCTCCTGGCGAGGTTACTATCATGGGTGACCTAAGGGCTTGGGTTGGTGGTTTAAACTTATCCACAAATCCCCTTGATATGTATGAATATGATGCACCAATATCAAAAAGAACAATTGCAGTAAATGACTTAACCAAAAACTTACCTATTACTGCATCGAGTTGCGCTTCAACCTCCTCCACGCTAACGTGGTTCACTTGTCCCCTGTTGAAAGGGTTGGGCTTCTTCCCAGAGCTTCCATTACCATTCCCATTCTTTGCTTCAGAACACTCTGTGGCGTAATGTCCATTCTTCCCACACTTGAAACAAGTAATGTGACTTAGATCCCTCTTGGCGGGTGTTGCTGGGTTGGAACGGTTCTGACCGTTGCTTCCTCCATTACCATTCCCATTCTTGGGGCCACTATGGTTATGCGAACTCCCTCCATTGTGATTGTGACCTCCATGGTTATGTTGAAGCGGTCCTCCCGAGTTCAGGGTAAAACAGGGTCTCTTCTGAGCTCCAGAATTGTACTTCCCTTGTCCATACTTCCTCTTGTGGTTGTCAATCTGCTGCTGCTTCCCTTCAATCATGAGAGCCCTATCTACCAACTCCTGGTAGTTTTGATGGTTGCCACCATCAACTGCATGCTCAGCTCATAATTTAGTCCTTTCAGAAACTTCTCCGACTTAGCTGCATCCGTAGCAACGTCGTTTGGGGCATAACGTGCTAACTTACTAAAATCATCCACATACTAGCCCACTGTGCGTCCTCCTTGGTGCAAGTTGCGAAACTCGCACTTCTTCATGGCCATAGCTCTTGCTGAAACATGGGTAGTACGAATAGCTTGTTGGAACTGGTCCCATGTGACTGTGTTGATGGGATGAGTGGCTGTGAAATTCTCCCACCATGATGCTGCTGGTCCATCAAGCTGATGTGCGGCAAAATGCACTCTCTCCACATCTATGCATCATGTAGTGGTCAACTCCCTTCCAATCATGCAGAGGCAATCATCTGCAACTATCGGCTCAGTGCTACTAGAGAACACCGGCGGATTCAGCCTTAGAAAATGGGCTAAGTGATCAACAGGTGGTGGTGGTGGTGGGTTGTTGTTGTTGTTGTTGTTCCCCTGATTCTGATTCTGGACTAGTATCTGCATCAACGCATTTTGCTGCTGGATTAACTGAGTGAGCTCCGGCGGGAAAGCAAATGCATTGTCGTGTCTCGGAGGCATCTGATGGTTTAGAAAAGATGAGAAAATAGAATAGAATGAGGTCTAGAGGGAAAACACTACCCATATGCACATGATACAAACACAATCATATCACTTCAATCAATTCAAACAAGGGCATACATCAATCTAATTGTCATTACAAAAGTGCTTGGACTATACTATATACATGGGGGAATACTACTACTGATATGGTGGTCGACTAGAAAAATTGATCCGTGGAAGATTCCATGATATCTGCTCCAGCTTCATCAACAAAGTCATCATCATTATCATTGGGATCTGAGTCAATGTCGTCGATGATGATGTAGTTCTCCAGACAAGTTGAATCATCGTCTTCTCCTCTTGGCACGGTGTCTCAAATGAATACTCCTAGCTTCCTGATCAGATCATCATTCTTCTCCACGAGTATCGTCATTTCCTCCTCATATCCATCGCATGTAGACTTGAGTTCTTCCTCCAACTCCGTGATCCTCGTCATTGCCTTCTTTAGATCTATCATGCCTATGCAGATCTGGTTCTCCTGGCGACGGATGTGTTGGTTTAACTCCTCGATGAAAGCTGCAATAGATCTATCCTTCCTGGTGCTGATCATCTCCCATTGCTCATCTCAGCACCCACAAATCTGGTAGATAGTATCCTTGTGATCCTTGTGGCAAACTTCTCCAATGCGTCCCATGGTGATGTGGGCTGCCATGCTCTTTACTAGACTCCAGGTTGGTGCATCAAAGGAAAACTCTATGGGCTTAGTGACTGGCATGAACGTCCTTCCTGGAACTTGAACTCGAATCATCCAACGCTCCTCTTCTGGCAAAGTGGCGATGTAGGTCCCGGTGAAGCTTGCTATTCTGATGTTCAGGTATCTAGTGACTTCCTTCAAGTGTCGTCCAAAAGGTGTATCTTCATCCGGTTGTGTGAACTTCTTCCTTGCATCCGCCATCCTAAAGATTAGAAAAGGGAGAGGAGTCAGAAATGAGAAGAGAGTAGTGATCTAGGGCTTTAGCTTAGTGGTCGTGTCCTATATTCAACCTAGCTCTGATACCATCTTATAGCGACTAGACCTCAAACAGTCTGATCTCTATGCATCAGTGTCATCCCTGGATCGGGAATGCTGACACGCACAGTACTTGAGGATTTATAATAGCGTAGCAATCACACACTTATTACATCGAATGTCTCAAAAGAGAACTTATTACCATAATATGGCTTAAGGCCATCTAAAATCGATAACAACGGAAGGCTTGGAAGATAAAGTGAGTCCATCAACTCCAACGACATCACTGAGTGAAAGACAACGACCTATGGCACCTTACTCGTCGTCTGAAGAGTTTGTAACATGAACGTTGCAGCCCGAAACGGGTCAGCACATGGAATATGCTGGCAATGTAACACATAGAGTAATGAATAGAATAAATTCTATCACTACATGCATATATGGCTGGTGGAAAGCTCTATGGTTACTGTTTTGCATAAAGCCAATTTTCCCCTACAACAAAGGAATAAATTTTATTTAACTATCATGGTGGTTGTTAAACATTGAGAAGGTTCCTCCAACTCAATCCCAATTAAGTATCTTCATTAACCCAATCAAATTATATTTAGAGTGATGAGATCAACATGATAATCCAAGAACTAGATACTCAAAACGTCCATAACCGGGGACACGACTAACCATGATTAGTTTATACACTCTATAGAGGTTTGCGCACTTTTCCCCACAAGACTTGATCTCCTTCGTTGAATTTCTCGCACTTCATGATGTTTGAGAAACGGATGACCAAGACACAGTCTTCCTGAAGCATTAACTCTCTACTCTAGATAGACAGTACCACCTACAACCCACTACATCTGCTAGTCTACCTCTTCAAGAGCTTCACGCAACTTAGTCAACTATGCTAGAGCCCATATTGTCTTGTGGCTGCACACAGAAGTTTCTAGCATGAATAATCTCATGATCCCTTTGAGCTTGGGTGGCGGACCGTAGGATAATCACACGGGTACTCCGGGATAGCCTAGGACAACACTAGATTCTCCAGGTGCCCTGACAACCACTAGGTACTCCAGGGTTCCTTCAAGCAATCCACCCAGATGTGTATTTAAGTAGCCACCTTAGTTCAACCATTAATTAACATTACTCACATCTGTCATGAATCACTCGAACCAAACCACGTCTACGAGCATGGCATAGCAATATAAGCCTAACATAGAAGTAACTCCCAAAGGTTTGATAATAAACAGGTAAATAGGTACTACCTCATCTACTTGCCAAAACCCACATGTTAATTAGATCCTAACCATGCAATTGTTTGAGGATTGATCTAATGCAATAAAACTGGGTAGTAAAGAGGTATGATCAAAGTGTTACTTGCCTTGCTGATGATCCGCAAAACCTAGAGACTCGTAGTAGCACGCTTTGCACTCCGGGTACTCTACCGCAAGCAAACAAGTATACAATAAGCACTCAACTATAAGCATGGGTAAAACTCAAATAAGAGTTCTAACCAGAAAGTTCAACTTAAGAACTCCGGTTTACAAAAAGAATCATATTAAACGAAGCAACGGAACTCAAACTGTGAAAGAAACAAGATTTGTTTACTAATCTGAACTTAAGTCAAATTTTACAGTACCAAAATCTTGTTCAAGTTGGTTAAACAGAAAGAGGGCTTTGAGACAAAGATCTAGGCGCTTGAATCGCCTGATTCCGATAAATGAGAGAAAAGGTAAACTAAAACGAAAATCAGGGTAGTAATCGCGATCGAAAATAATCGCGGAAAATCCCTGGAAAAGAAAAACCGACGAACAGACTAACGAATGAATGTTCGCTGTCTGCGGTTAACCGGTGAAAACCGTTCATTAAAACGAACGTATGAATGGGCGTTCGCTAAATAACTAAATCGGGAAAAGACCAATCTAATAAAAAAACGCATCTAGGTTTTCGTATAAAAACGAAACAATTTTTAGAATAAAACCGATGGCTAGCTCGTAGATCGGGATGGCGGCGGTGGCAGCATAACGGCACGACAGCGCGGCGGCGGTGGCGAAATCCGGCGGCGGCGGCGGCGGATCACGGCGGCGGCAGCGGGGATCGGGCGGTGCTAGGGTTCGGGGCGGGGCGGCTGCGGCTCGGGCCTCCCGGCTCTTAAAGGGCCGGCCGGGCACAGTGTCCGGGTCGGACACGGCCCGTTAAGTCGTTTCACTTTTTTTAAATAATTCCGCACGCACAAAAACAATTAGAATAAATACTAAACAGACCTCAAAAATCCTGAAATAGATTTTCCCCGTCCTCTAAACATATAGTAGACAAAGTGAACATTTATTTGGGCCTCTAATGCAATTTTGAAAAACGCATATTTTTCCTAATTCAAATAAAATAGCGATAAAACTCTGAATAAAATTCTTATTTGATTTTAATATTAAATCTCGAATATTTCTTTATTTCAGGGAAGTCATTTTATCCCCTCTCTTTTATTTTCATAAAAGAAATATTCAAAGAGAAAATAATTAAAATCAAATGATCCTCTTTTCAAAATTTGAGAAAACTCAAATATGAAATAACGAAATCCCCAACTCTCTTTGTGGGTCCTTGAGTTGCGTAGAATTTCTAGGATAAAGCCAAAATGCAATAATATATGATATGCAATGATGATCTAATGTATAACATGCCAAATTAAAAATTTGGGATCTTACAATGATGTAGCGCCGACACTGGATCATACAGGATAACACATGTGTTCTATGCCTCTGTGCTACTCATGAAGATCATGCACATCTCTTCTTTGCTTGCAACTTCAGTCAAAGGGTTTGGAACTACCTTGGGATTTCTTGGATTGTTCAACCGAACCAGACTACATATGAGATGGCTCTATCTGCTAGGAGGGATTTTGGCCTTCCTTTTTTCACAGAGGTCGTCTTCACTGCTACATGGAATATTTGGACACAAAGGAATGGGAAGATCTTCATAAATGAGCGGCCTTCCTTTACATCTTGGAGGAGGAACTTTATCCATGACATTTCTCTTTTGGCTCCCGTAGTCTCCTAGATAGCTACCCATACTTAGACCTCTTTGTAAGTATTTTCCTTTTGTTTTGCTTGTAAATTGTACTCTTGTAACTCTCTGGTTCTTTAACAATAAAGAACTGTGAGGCTGTTGCCTTGCAGTATATAGTCAAAAAATATTTTTTTCCAGAGGCTATTATAGGTCCTGTGTCACCTTATTTTTGGGCCAGGCCCATGTAATTTTCAAATACATAAGTATAGGCTGGTTTTAGAGTCCGTATGTGTGGGGAAACAAGAGATAGGGTTGGTTTTAGACCCCTCCCCCAAGGGCGATGAAATCCCCCCTCCATATATACAACCCTTAGGGTGTCGTTTAGACTTTAGGTTTTGTTTAGATTAAAAGTTCGCCATAGCTGCAACTTCGCGTACTTCGTTTGTGTTCAACGACCAGACCAAAATGTCACAGAACCCCATCTTGATCAATAAAGCTTTCATCTTATATTCACAATATCCAGGTTGCAATCTCAGTTTCTTGCTTGTTCTTCGTTTGGTCACAGGAAATAGACCCTCATGGTCTGGTTGATCGTGCTCCGACGTGGTCAATAA
Organism: Triticum dicoccoides; assembly: GCF_002162155.2. Taxonomy (NCBI): domain Eukaryota; kingdom Viridiplantae; phylum Streptophyta; class Magnoliopsida; order Poales; family Poaceae; genus Triticum; species Triticum dicoccoides. Next base: position 356,449,670 of record NC_041393.1, read on the forward strand.
CCCCTCGGAAGGTGGCTTAGCGATTGGTAAGGCGTGACATCTTCGCAAGTTCGTAGTCGGATCATCAAAGTCGACTCCCACGGAAAATGATAGCTATCTCATCAAAACATCGAGACACCTTTGCCTCTATCAAGTGGTATCTGATTTCCAGGTTGCTCGGTGAGATTTTAGAGTTTTTTGTAGTATAGATTGAGTCTGTTCTTCATACCTACAGTCCACGAAAAAGCTACAAAAAAATTAGGGTTAGTTCATCATATCCGAACCAGTCTGAGCCTTTGCATAGTATTTTCAGTGTTTTGCTTTATTGAATTTGCGGTTGCATCGTCGTGTCACGTTGCTGGTCTTAGGGTCTAGTCTTTTAGAGTTTTGAGTTCTGGTCATAAGTGGTCACGCCGCCGCTGCACCTCATCATCGCCGCTACCATATATCACCACCGCATCATCATCGTCGTCGCGGCCATATATCACCACCGCATCATCATCATCGCCGCTGCCAGATACCACCGCTACACCAACATCATCCCCGCTGCCATATACCACCACCACATATTCGCCGCCAATCTGAGTCCATATACGCCACCACATATCCGCCACCATCACGCCAATCCAAGTCCACCTGCAACATATATCCGACACCAGTCCTAGTTCGAGTCTGGTATTTGTTACACTGTTATAGATTTACATATCACGCCATACTCCGAGTCGTGATGGAGTAGGACTCCCCAACTTCCGTGTCACCCGTAGTAAAAAAATTAGTTCCAGTTTAAAAACAACTAAGTCTGGAAAATTCTAGCTAGGTAGTTTTTAGACCATTTGTAGACTTTTTCAAAAAAATTGTTCTGGAGCAAAAAAAAAGAGGAAAAAAGTGCAGAAAAGTGAAAAAAGGAGAAAAAAATTCAGAGTGTGCTCCTCCCTTGTTTCCGTGCAGCACCGTGTTTTTGTTAATGTTCTAGTCTCGCATCTCTAGCATGGTCTAGCTTAGGACCAGCACAGTACCGTCATTGAGTGTTGATTCAACTTTGCATCTCAGAATTGACTATTGTTGACCCTTTTAGCTACCATATTATAAGCCTTCCCAGCTCCACATACATCTACGTCATGCATTTTACTCTCCCTGGTAATCACTCTATCCAAGATTTCAGAGTTTTGACTACAACAATTGCCGATCACCACCTGCTGCTGGGTAAGAACTGGTAAGAATTTGAGATTTTCTTGACGGATTTGTGACACACCACCACCACCACTTCCTAGTAGTCTATAGGATCATATTCTTGTGTGTTTATATTGTTTCTAACCATGGCAGGATCACAAGCTGATGAGACTGATTGGGAGAACATGACGAACAAACAGCTACATGATAAATTTCAGCAAATGATGAGTGGACAGGTGCAAGATGTGCTAAACATATTTGAAGAGGCCATGGAGAAGATAGATGGCATTGAGAAGACGTTCGAAACAAAGCACGATAACAAGTTTAATGAATTGCTCACGTGTCTTCCACAACCACCGCCGGCTGCAACTGTCGCACCTCTACAACAACAACAACAACGCCTTCCAAATCAAGTGGGACCAGCACTGCGCTTTCCCCTTGAGCTAGGACAAAATTCCGGTACCACTGCTACTGCTGTTGATGGTTCTGAATCTCCTGCTGCTACTTCAGAGGTGGAGGACACTTAGGAGGATGAGGTTGATCAAAATTTGAACTATGTGCAACCACCAACACCACCACTAGCAGGTCGACCTCAGGCATATAATCGCAATGGTAGGGCTGCAACACCACCTCAGGTACGAGATTATGACCATATTCCTAAACTGAAATTGAATATTCCACCGTTTGAGGGTAGATACATATCTGATGTATATCTTACTTGGGAGTTAGAAACTGAACAACGTTTCACATGCTTACAATATCCTAAGGAGAGACGTGTTGTTGCTGCTATTTGTGAATTCACTAGCTTTGCTTCTATTTGGAGGTCTGAACATTGTAGATTATATCCTAATCCAGCTAGTTGGGCTGCTTTGAAAACTGCTATGCGTACTCGTTGGGTTCCACCATATTATCAACGTGAATTGCCTCAAAAATTGCAGCATTTAAAACTAAATTTGGTTTATATGAGTGGTTAGTCATGCCTTTTGGGTTAACTAATGCAGCTAGTACTTTCATGAGATTAATGAACGAACTTTTACGTGCTTTCATTTGTGGTAGTCTATTTTGATGATACACTGCTTTATATAAAATCTTTGGAAGAACATTTGGAACATCTACGTGTTGTTTTTATCGCTCTATGTGATGCATGTTTGTTTGGTAACCTTGGGAAATGCACCTTTTGCACCGACCGAGTATCTTTTGTTGGTTATGTTGTTACTCCATAGGAAATTGAAGTTGATAAAGCCAAAATTGAAGCTATTGAGAGTTGGCCGCAGCCCAAAACGGTCACACAAGTGAGGAGTTTTCTTGGCCTCGCTGGATTCTATAGGTGTTTTGTGAGAGATTTCTGCACCATTGCTGCACCTCTCAATGAACTTACAAAGAAGGATGTGCCTTTTGTTTGGGGTACCGCATAGGGCAAAGCCTTCACGGTATTAAAAGATAAGTTGACAGATGCTCCTTTACTCCAACTTCCTGATTTTATTAAGACTTTTGAGCTTGAATGTGATGCTAGTGGAATTAGAGTAAGAGGTGTGTTATTCCAAGATGGCAAACCTGTTGCATACTTTATGAAAAATTGAGTGGGCCTAGTCTGAATTATTCTACTTATGATGAAGAATTATATGCTCTTGTTCGGACTTTAGAAACATGGCAACATTATTTATGGCCCAAATAATTTGTTATACATTCTGATCATGCATCTTTGGAACATATTAAAAGTCAAGCTAAACTGAATCGTACACATGCTAAATGGGTTGAATTCATTGAGACTTTCCCTAATGTCATTAAACACAAGAATGGTAAAGAAAATGTTATTGCTGATGCATTTTCTCGTTGCTATACTATACTTTCACAACTTGATTTCAAAATATTTGGTTTGGAAACCATCAAATATCAATATGTGCATGATGCTGATTTTATAGATGTATTGCAGAATTGTAAAGAAGTAAGAACATGGAACAATTTCATCATTAATGATGGATTTGTGTTCCGTGCTGACAAGCTATGCATTCCAGCTAGCTCCGTTCGCCTTTTGTTGTTCCATGAGGTACATGGAGGAGGATTAATGGGACACTTTGGCATGAAGAAGATGGAGGACGTACTTGCTACACATTTCTTTTGGCCAAAGATGAGACGGGATGTTAAGCGCTTTGCTGCTCGCTGCACTACATGTCAAAAAGCTAAGTCACGACTCAATCCTCATGGTTTATATATGCCTTTGCCTGTACCTAGTGTTCCTTGGGAGGATATATCTATGTACTTTGTTTTAGGTTTACCTCGAACAAAGAAGGGGAGGGATAGAATATTTGTTGTCGTGGATAGATTCTCGAAAATGGCACACTTTATACGATGTCATAAAAGCGATGATGTTGTTAATGTTGCTAATTTGTTCTTTCGTGAAATTATTTGCTTGCATGGTGTGTCAAATACTATTGTTTCAGAGCATGATACTAAATTTCTTAGCCACTTTTGGAGATGTTTATGGGCTAAGTTGGGGACCAAATTGGTTTTTAGTACTATTTGTCACCCCCAAACTGATAGACAAACTAAAGTAGTCAATAGAACATTGTCTACTATGCTTAGGGCTGTTTTGAAGACTAATAAGAAATGTGGAAAGAATGCTTGCCTCTATTGAATTTGCTTATAATCGTTCGTTGCATTCTACTACTAAGATGTGCCCTTCTGAAATTGTGTATGGTTTCCTATCTCGTGCACCTATTGATTTGTTGCCTCTTCCATCTTCGGAGAAGGTTAATTTTGATGCTAAACAATGTGCTAAATTGATATTAAAAATGCATGAGTTAACTAAGGAAAATATTGAGCGTATGAATGCTAAATATAAAATTGCTGGAGATAAGGGTAGAAATCATATTGTGTTTGCACTTGGAGATCTTGTTTGGTTACATTTGTGTAAGGATGGATTTCCTGATTTGCGAAAGTCAAAGCTAATGCCATGTGCTGATGGTCTTTTTAAGGTGTTAGAGAAAAATAAATGATCATGCATATAAACTTGAGCTGCCTGCAGATTTTGGGGTTAGTCCAACTTTTAACATTGCATATTTGAAGCCTTATTTGGGTGAGGAAGATGAGCTCCCGTCGAGGATGACATCATTTTAAGAAGGGGAGGATGATGAGGACATCAATAACATTGTTACAACCACAGCCCCTGCTACTATACATAATGGACCAATTGCTAGAGCTAGTGCATGCAATTAAATTACCAGGTACTTTCGTTTCTTGGTAATGATTCTAATATTCATGAGAATATGATGCTGCCTAAATTGGATACATTTGTTTTGCTTACAAATGAACGGCCTAGCTTGGAGAAGGATGAACATTGGAGCAAGAACAAATGATTCTGACATCGATAGTCGTTGGATTTACATCCAACGGCCGGCATTCATCTTCAATCTCTCAACTTCTTCCTCGAGCGCCGCCAGGACCACCTGCTACCGCCTTCGGCTGCTAGTAGCTCTGCTTAGCATGCTTCGCTATGAAGCGCTACCCCACCACCGGCCAAACCATCCCTCCACCCCTCCACACCTCTTGTTATTCTCCGCTGACCGCAGAACCACGCCGCACGAGAACTAGTTAACCCTCGTACACCTCTCTGTCTATGACTCCACTGTCGCGTCTTCCCATCACCGGCTTGTTTCTGTCTGGAGCCTCGCCGTTGTCCACCACCTTGGTGCGCTCGGTGCGGCATGGTCAACGTGGTCAACAAACGAGATTCATCGGAAGAGCACTTTACATGGAGAGGCTGACAGTGGGGAGATGATGAGGACATCAATACAATTTTTACAACCACAGCCCCTGCTACTATACATAATGGACCAATTACTAGAGCTCGTGCACGTCAATTAAATTACCAGTTACTTTTGTTTCTCGGTAATGATTCTAATGTTCATGAGAATATGATGCTGCCTAAATTGGATACATTTGTTTTTCTTACAAATGAAGGACCTAGCTTGGAGAAGGATGAAAATTGGAGCAAGAACAAGCATGGAGATGACGGCATGCACAAGGGGAACAAGAATGGAGTTTCAAGTGTTGATTTCACGACTTCGAATCCACCGTAATGAGTGCATGAAGTATTGGACAAAATATACAAGATGCCACTTTACAAATTTTGTCTAGAGGCTACTATAGGTGTCGCGTCACCTTATTTTTGGGCTAGGCCCATGTAATTTCAAAATACATAAGTATAGGCTGTTTTTATAGTCTGTATGCGTGGGGAAACAAGAGATAGAGTTTGTTTCAGACCCCTTCTCCAAGGGCCACGAAATTCCCCCCTCTTCCTCCATATATATAGCCCTTAGGGCATTGTTTAGACTTTGGGTTTTGCTTAGATTAAATGTTCGCCATAGCTGCAACTTCGCGTGCTTCATTTGTGTTCAATGACCAGACCAAGACGTCACAGAACCCCATCTTGATAAATAAAGCTTTGATCATATATTCGCAATATCCAGATTGGAATCTCAGTTTCTTGCTTGTTCTTCATTTGCTCGCAGGAAATAGACCCTCGTGGTCAGGTTGATCATGCTCCGGCGTGGTCAATAACCCCTCGGAAGTTGGTTTAGCTATTGCTAAGGCGCGACATGTTCGCACGTTCGCAGTCGGACCGTTGATGTCTACTACACAACCTTCTTCTTGTAGACGTTGTTGGGCCTGCAAGTGCACAGGTTTGTAGGACAGTAGAAAATTTCCCTCAAGTGGATGACCTAAGGTTTATCAATCTGTGGGGGGCGTAGGATGAAGATGGTCTCTCTCAAACAACCCTGCAATCAAATAACAAAGAGTCTCTTGTGTCCCCAACACACCCAATACAATGGTAAATTGTATAGGTGCACTAGTTCAGCAAAGAGATGGTGATACAAGTGCAATATGGATAGTAGATAAAGGTTTTTGTAATCTGAAAATATAAAAACAGCAAGGTAAATAATGATAAAAGTGAGTGTAAATGGTATTGCAATGGTAGGAAACAAGGCACAGGGTTCATACTTTCACTAATGCAATTTCTCTCAACAATAATAATATAGATAGATCATATAACAATCCCTCCACATGCAACAAAGAGTCACTCCAAAGCCACTAATAGCGGAGAACAAACCAAGGGATTATGGTAGGGTACGAAACCACCTCAAAGTTATTCTTTCGGATCAATCGAATCAAGAGTTCGTACTAGAATAACACCTTAAGACACAAATCAACCAAAACCCTAATGTCACCTAGATACTCCATTGTCACCTCAAGTATCCGTGGGTATGATTATACGATATGCATCACACAATCTCAGATTCATCTATTCAACCAACACAAAGTACTTCAAAGAGTGCCCTAAAGCTCCTACCGGAGAGTCAAGACGAAAACGTGTGCCAACCCCTATGCATAGGTTCATGGGCGGAACCCGCAAGTTGATCACCAAAACATACATCAAGTGGCACGTGATATCCCATTGTCACCACAGATAAACGCAGCAAGACATACATCAAGTGTTCTCAAATCCTTAAAGACTCAATCCGACAAGATAACTTCAAGAGGAAAACTCAATTCATCACAAGAGAGTAGAGGGGGAGAAACATCATAAGATCCAAGTATAATAGCAAAGCTCGCAATACATCAAGATCGTGCCACAGAGAGAACACGAGAGAGAGAGAGACCAAACACATAGCTACTGGTACATACCCTCAGCCTCAAGGGTGAACTACTCCCTCCTCGTCATGGATAGCGCCGAGATGTGAAGATGGCCACCGGTGATGGGTTCCCCCTCCGGCAGGGTGCCGGAACGGGCTCCCAAGAGGTTTTTGGTGGCTACAGAGGCTTGCGGCGGCGGAACTCCCAATCTATCTTTGTTTCGATGTTTTAGGGCTTATATAGGCGAAATAAGTCAGTCGGGGGAGCCTCGAGGGGCCCACGAGAGGTTAGGGCGCGCCCAGGAGGGTGGGTGCGCCTCCCTATCTCGTGGCCACCTCGATGATCCCCTGGCTTGCACTCCAAGTTCCTGGGATTGGTTCTGTTCCAAAAATAACTTTGCCGAAGGTTTCATTCCGTTTGGACTCTGTTTGATATTCCTTTTCTTCGAAATACTGAAACAGGCAATAAAACAACAATATGGGCTGGGCCTCCGGTTAGTAGGTTAGTCCCAAGAATGATATAAATGTGTAAAATAAATCCCATAAGCATCCAAAAGTGGTAATATAACAGTATGGAACAAGCAAAAATGATACATACGTTGGAGATGTATCAAGCATCCCCAAGCTTAATTCCTGCCCGTCCTGGAGTAGGTAAATGATAAAAACAGATTTTTTTATGTGGAATGCTACCTAGAATAATTCTCAATGTAATTTTCTTTATTGTGGCATGAATGTTCAGATCCAAATGATTCAAAATAAAAGTTCCTATTGACATAAGAAATAGTGATACTTCAAGCATACTAATCAAAGTAATCATGTCTTCTCATAACAGGGCCAAAGAAAGTTATCCCTACAAAATCATATAGTCTGGTTGTTGCTCTATCTTCATCACACAAAGTATTTAATCATGCACAACCCCGATGAAAAGCCAAGCAATTGTTTCACTTTAATAATCTCAAACTTTTTCAACTTTCACGCAATACATGAGCGTGAGCCATGGACATAGCACTATATGTGGAATAGAATGGTGGTTGTGGAGAAGACAAAAAGGGAGAAGATAGTCTCACATCAACTAGGCGTATCAACGGGCTATGAAGATGCCCATTAATAGATATCAATGTGAGTGAGTAGGGATTGCCATGCAACGGATCCACTAGAGCTATAAATATATGAAAGCTCCACAAAAGAAACAAAGTGGGTGTGCATCCAACTTGCTTGCTGACGAAGACCTAGGGCATTATGAGGAAGCCCATCATTGGAATATACAAGCCAAGTTCTATAATGAAAAATTCCCAACTAGTATATGCAAGTGACAACATAGGAGACTCTCTATCATGAAGATCATGGTGCTACTTTGAAGCACAAGTGTGGAAAAAGAGATAGTAGCATTGTCCCTTCTCTCTTTTTCTCTCATTTTCTTTTTTTTTTCTTTTTTCTTTTCTCCTTTTTTTCTTTTTCTTTTTATTCTTTGGCCTTTCTTTTTTCTTTTTTCTTTTTGGCCTTTCTCTTTTTTTTCTTTTTGTAAAGTCCGAAGTCTCATCCCGACTTGTGGGGGAATCATAGTCTCCATCATCCTTTCCTCACTGGGACAATGCTCTATCTAATAATGAAGATCATCACACATTTATGGATTTACAACTCAAGAATTACAACTCAAAGCTAGAACAAGATATGACTCTATATGAATGCTTCCGGCGGTGTACCGGGATGTGCAATGAATCAAGAGAGACATGTATGAAAATTATGAAGGTGGCATTGCCACAAATACGATGTCAACTACATGATCATGCAAAGAGAAATATGACATAAGTAATGCGTGTCATATGAACGCAACGGTGGAAAGTTGCATGGCAATATATCTCGGAATGGCTATGGAAATGCCATAATAGGTAGGTATGGTGGCTGTTTTAAGGAAGGTATATGGTGGGTGTACGGTACCGGCGAAAGTTGCGCGACACAAGAGAGGCTAGCAATGGTGGAAGGGTGAAAGTGCGTATAATCCATGAACCCAACATTAGTCAAAAGAACTCATATACTTATTGCAAAAATCTAGAAGTCATCAAAAACCAAGCACTACGCGCATGCTCCTAGGGGGATAGATTGATAGGAAAAGACCATCGCTCGTCCCCGACCGCCACTCATAAGGAAGACAATCAATAAATAAAATTGTGCTCCAACTTCATCACAAAGCGGTTCACCATACGTGCATGCTACGAGAATCACAAACTTCAACACAAGCATTTTTCATAATCACCACAACTAGCATGACTTTAATATCACTACCTCCATATCTCAAAACAATTATGAAGTATCAAATTGATCATGGCATCCAATTCACTTTCTATGATAGTTTTTATTATACCCAACTTGGATGCTCATCATTCTAGGACCAACTTTGTAACCATAGCAAATACCATGCTTTTCTAAAAGACTCTAAAAATAATATAAGTGAAGCATTAGAGACTAGAAATTTCCACAAAATATAACCACCGTCGTGCTCTAAAAGATATAAGTGATGCACTAGAGCAAATGACAAACTACTCCGAAAGATATAAGTGAAGATCAATGAGTAGTCGAATAATTGTGCAACTATGTGAAGACTCTCTCTCATTTAAGAATTTCATATCTTGGTATTGTATTCAAACAACAAGCAAATCAAAAAATGACATTGCAAGGATAGCACAACTCATGTGAAGAAGCAAAAAAAAAACTTAGGCTCAACCGCGATAGTTGTTGAAGAAGAAAGGTGGGATGCCTACCGGGGCATCCCCAAGCTTATATGCTTGAGACTTCTTGAAATATTATCTTGAGGTGCCTTGGGCATCCCCAATCTTGAACTTTTGTGTCTCCATAATTCCTCTCATATCATGGTTTCTCTATTTCTCAAAAAGCTTCATTCACACCAAACTCAACAAGAACTCGTGATATAGGTTAGTATAAACCAATGCAAAACCTTATTATTTTCTACTGTAACACATGACTAAAATTACTGTTCCACATTGAATACTAAATGCTTCTTCATACTTAATACTCCTATCCTCAAATAGAATCATTAAACAAGCAAACATATGCAAACAATGCAAATATAGCAGCAATCTGCCAAAACAGTACAGTCTGTAAAGAATGCAAGAGTATCAATACTTCCCTAACTACAAAAATTATGAAAGAAAATTCCCACTGTAGTAATTTTATCAGATCTCAATATGCAAAAAGTTTCAACAATATACCATTGTCTGACTTTTCTAGGGAATTTTTGCAACATCGGTAAACATTCTCTTTTCAAACAACAACATGTATACTAGCAAAATAAGGATGGTAAAGGCTATCCTTGACATTTTTATTGAAACTAAAGATGCAAAACATTATTTATAAGAAAGAAAATACTAACAAGAGAAAATTATGCTCCAAGCAAAACACATATCATGTGGTGAATAAAAATATAGCTCCAAGTAAAGTTACCGATGAACGAAGACGAAAGAGGGGATGCCATCCGGGGCATCCCCAAGCTTAGGATCTTGGTTGTCTTTGAATATTACCTTGGAGTGCCTTGGGCATCCACAAGCTTAGGCTCTTGCCACTCCTTATTCCATAGTCCATCGAATCTTACCCAAAACTTGAAAATTTCACAACACAAAACTCAACAGAAAACTCATAAGCTCTGTTAGTATAAGAAAATAAAACCACCACTTAGGCACTGTAATTAACTCATTATAAATTCATATTGGTGTAATATCTACTATATTCTAACTTCTCTATGGTTCATACCACTTAATACTAGCCATAGATTCATCAAAATAAGCAAACAACACATACAAAACAGAATCTGTCAAAAACAGAACAGTCTGTAGTAATCTGTATCAAACGTATACTTATGGAACTAAAAAAATCCTACATAATTAGGAAGTCCTAACAATCCGTGTACCAATCCAGATCAAAAAGAATCAGATCATAAGCACGTTTATGTGAATTAACAAAACTAATTTACCGGGAGCAAAAGTTTCTGATTTTCAGCAGGATCAACACAACTATCACCGTAAGCTATACTAAAGGTCTTACTTGGCACTTCATTGAAACAAAAGCTATAAAACATGATTACTACAGTAGCATAATCGTGTGAACACACAAAAACAGTAGGGGTAAATATTGGGTTGTCTCCCAACAAGCACTTTTCTTTAATGCCTTTCTAGCTAGGCATGATGATGGCAATGATGCTCACATAAAAGATAAGAATTGAAACATAACGGAAGCATCATGAAGCATATGACTAGCACATTTAAGCCTAACCCACTTCCCATGCATAGGTATTTTATGAGCAAACAACTTAAGGGAACAATAATCAACTAGCATAGGATGGTAAAACAAGCATAACTTCAAGATTTCAAGCACATAGAGAGGAAACTTGATATTATTGCAATTCCTACAAGCATATATTGCTCCCTCATAATAATTTTTATTAGCATCATGAATGAATTCAACAATATAACCAGCAACTAAAGCATTCTTTTCATGATCTACAAGCATAGAAAATTTACTACTCTCCACATAAGCAAAATTCTTCTCATCACTAGTAGTGGGAGAAAACTCAACAAAATAATTATCATGTGAGGCATAATCCAATTGAAAACTAAAATCATGATGACAAGTTTCATGGTTATCATTATTCCTAATAGCATACAAGTCATCACAATAATCATCATAGATAGCAACTTTGTTCTCATAATCAATTGGATCTCTTCCGAAATAGTGGAATCATCACTAAATAAAGTTGACACTCTTCCAAATCCACTTTCATGTTCATCACAATAAGATTCAACATCGTCCAAAATAGTGGGATCACTACTTTCTAAAGTTGACACTCTTCCAAACCCACTTTCATCAATATAATCATCATAAATAGGAGGCATGCTATCATCAAAATAAAATTGTTCATCAAAGCTTGGGGGACAAAATATATCATATTCATCAAACATAGCTTCCCCAAACTTGTGGCTTTGCATATCATTAGCATCATGGATATTCAAGGAATTCATACTAACAACATTGCAATCACGCTCATCATTCAAATATGTAATAGCAAACATTTTATAGACTTCTTCTTCTAGCACTTGAGCACAATTTTCCTTTTCATCATACTCACGAAAGATGTTAAAAAGATGAAGTGTATGAGACAAACTTAACGCCATTTTTTGTAGTTTTCTTTTATAAACTAAACTAGTGATAAAACAAGAAAGAAAGAGATTCGATTGCAAGATCTAAATATATACCTTCAAGCACTCCCCTCCCCGGCAACGGCGCCAGAAAAGAGCTTGATGTCTACTACACAACCTTCTTCTTGTAGACGTTGTTGGGCCTCCAAGTGCACAGGTTTGTAGGACATTAGCAAATTTCCCTCAAGTAGATGACCTAAGGTTTATCAACCCGTGGGAGGCGTAGGATGAAGATGGTCTCTCTCAAACAACCCTGCAACCAAATAACAAAGAGTCTCTTGTGTCCCCAACACACCCAATACAATGGTAAATTGTATAGGTGCACTAGTTCGGCGAAGAGATGGTGATACAAGTGCAATATGGATAGTAGATAAAGGTTTTTGTAATCTGAAAATATAAAAACAGCAAGGTAACTAATGATAAAAGTGAGCATAAACGGCATTGCAATGGTAGGAAAAAAGGCATAGGGTTCATACTTTCACTAGTGCAAGTTCTCTCAACAATAATAACATAGATAGATCATATAATAATCCCTCAACATGCAACAAAGAATCACTCCAAAGCCACTAATAGCGGAGAACAAACGAAGAGATTATGGTAGGGTACGAAACCACCTCAAAGTTATTCTTTCGGATCAATCTATTCAAGAGTTCGTACTAGAATAACACCTTAAGACACAAATTAACCAAAACCCTAATATCACCTAGATACTTCATTGTCACCTCAAGTATCCGTGGGTATGATTATACGGTATGCATCACACAATCTCAGATTCATCGATTCAACCAACACAAAGTACTTCAAAGAGTGCCCCAAATCTCCTATCGGAGAGTCAAGAAGGAATCATGTGCCAACCCCTATGCATTGGTTCATGGTCAGAACCCGCAAGTTGATCACCAAAACATACATCAAATGGCACGTGATATCCCATTGTCACCACAGATAAACACGGCAAGACATAAATCAAGTGTACTCAAATCCTTAAAGACTCAATCCAACAAGATAACTTCAAGAGGAAAACTCAATTCATCACAAGAGAGTAGAGGGGGAGAAACATCATAAGATCCAACTATAATAGCAAAGCTCGCGATACATCAAGATCGTTCTATAGAGCAAACACGAGAGAGAGAGAGATCAAACACATAGCTACTGGTACATACCCTCAGCCCCGAGGGTGAACTACTCCCTCCTCGTCATGGATAGCGCCAGGATGATGAAGATGGCCACCGGTGATGGGTTCCCCCTCCGGCAGGGTGCCGGAATGGACTCCCGAGAGGTTTTTGGTGGTTACAGAGGCTTGCGGCAGCGTAACTCCCAATCTATCTTCGTTTTTGATGTTTTTACGGTACGTAGGCTTATATAGGCGAAAGAAGTCAGTTAGGGGAGCCTCGAGGGGCCCACGAGAGGGTTGGGTGCGCCCAGGGGGGTGGGCGCGCCCTTCTATCTTGTGGCCTCCTCGATGATCCCCTGGCTTGCACTCCAAGTTCCTGGGATTGGTTTTGTTCCAAAAATAACTTTGCCGAAGGTTTCATTCCATTTGGACTCCGTTTGATATTCCTTTTCTTCGAAATACTGAAACAGGCAATAAAACAACAATATGGGCTGGGCCTCCGATTAGTAGGTTAGTCCCAAAAATGATATAGATGTGTAAAATAAAGCCCATAAACATCCAAAAGGGGTAATCTAATAGCATGGAACAATCACATATTATAGATACGTTGGAGACATATCAATCGTCAAAGTCGACTCCCACAGAAAATGATAGCTATCTCATCGAACATCGGGGCACCTTTGCTTCTATCAAGACTCACCAGGTCCATGGACGCACGCATGCAACCGCCTCCTTATTACACAAAAATAAAATTATTCGCCCCCCTGAAAGTTGGGACCCACCACATATACTTCGCAAGGAAGGAAGTGCCTCTTCATTCCTGCCCATAACAGCTGGGACCCACCAGCAACATCTTTGCACGCAAGGAAGTGCCTCCTTATTACAGGAAAAAAATATACGATTCCGCCCCTGACCGCTGGGACCCGCCCGCTATATATTCACACACAAGGAAGTGCTTCCTTGTCCTCCCTAACAGTTGGGACCCACCCGATCGAAGCATACATAGCATTGTCTGTGTACATAATCGGTCGATTGGTCTCTTGCCATGATGAATCGTGGCCAAGTAAGGAGCAGTAGCAGTTCAGGCAGTCCCGTCTAAATCATGTACACATATGACAGCTACGCTGCAAAAAAGACGACCATGTACGTACATATGGGCGTGGTCTCAGACGCGTTTAGTGACGGCATCCTGTTCATCGATAGCCAACCAGCTGGATCGGAATGGAGGAGACAACATCGTGTTAATAGGGAGGCTACCGACTGGGTCAGAATGCATCCTGTTCATCGGGAGCCAACCGGCTTGGACGGAACGGCCAAAACAAGGTATGGCATACCGAAGAACGGAGGAAACGGCATTTTGTTCGACCGCCTATGGTCGAAACGGGGTCCTGTTCATCGGGAATGGTCTGGCGTACCGCAGAATGGACGAAACAAACTTTTGTTCGAGTGCCTATGGTCGATATGGGGTGCTGTGTATAAGGAAGGGGTGTGGCGTACTGCAAATCTGAGGACACAGACTTGTGTTGGAGCGCCTATGGTCGAAACGGGGTCCTGTTCATCGGGAGGGGTGTGGCGTACCGCAGAACTGGACTCCCCGGGGTCCTGTTCATCCATCATCTACTGCCTTGCTCTAGCCTCCATGGGATACTGTTAATCCTCCGTCGACTTCCTCCCGCCTCCACTGTCGATGTCAAAACCGGTGGATCTTGGGTAGGGGGTCCCGATCTGTGCATCTAAGGCTAATGGTAACAGGAGGAAAGGGACACGATGTTTTACCCAGGTTCGGGCCCTCTTGATGCAGGTAAAACCCTACTTCCTGCTTGATTGATATTGATGATATGAGTATGACAAGAGTTGATCTACCACGAGATCGTAGAGGCTAAACCCTAGAAGCTATCCTATGATGATTATGATTGTCCCTATACGGACCAAACCCTCCGGTTTATATAGACACCAGCGGGGGCTAGGGTTTACACAGAGTCGGTTACAAAGGAGGTGATCTAATATCTGGATCTCCAAGCTTGTCTTCCACGCAATGGAGAGTCCTATCTGGACACGGGACGAAGTCTTGAGTCTTGTATCTTTACGGTCCATCAGTCCGGCCAAAGTATATAGTCCAGCTGTCCGGATACCCCCTAATCCAGGACTCCCTCAGTAGCCCCTGAACCAGGCTTCAATGACAATGAGTCCGGTGCGCAGTTTTGTCTTCGGCATTGCAACGCAGTTTCCATCTCCGAATACTTCAAAGTAATTACCGAACACTTAAATCGTGTCCGGATCTGCAAGATGATCTTCACATATCAGCGTAGAGAGAGCGATATTTCACAAATGTAATCTGCTGACGACTTCAGACAACGTGACATGACAATACGGTCGAGTCATTATTCGAACCATTTTCCCACAACCAGCCACTACGCATATTGCGAGGCGGTTTCCTCGGCACGTCTGGTTGAAGCAGAGATCATGTCCCCTTATCATGGGATTCCCATCAATACGGGTATGGGTAACCCAACCGCGCCATCAATCGTGGCGCTTGGGAAATAAGCTATCTTAAACGAGCAAGTGGGGAGGCGCACCGTTTTCGTCGCCTCTATAAAGGGATAAGGATTCCCCATTTTCACCCACGCCTTCTTCCTCCTTCACTTATCCATTCTTGCCCCCTCAAACTCCAGCGCCCTAGTTCACACCTCCTCCATACAACTAAACATGTCTGGAGCAGGAGGAAATTGGGTGGCCTCCACCGTCAAGGAGGAGCACATTACGAAGCTCCGGGCAGCCGAATACTTGGCCGCAGATATCGCGCACCGACTGCCAAACGCAAGGCAGATCATTCCGACTCCGGGACCCCATGAGAGGGTCGTGTTCCTTAGCCACTTCGTCCGTGGACTGGGATTTCCACTTCATCCCTTTGTCCGCGGGCTCATGTTTTACTATGGGCTAAACTTCCACGATCTAGCCCCAAACTTCATCCTCAACATCTCGGCATTTATCGTCGTGTGTGAGGCCTTCCTTTGCATCAAGCCTCACTTAGGCTTGTGGCTACGAATCTTTTGCGTGAAGCCTAAGATCGTGAGCGGCCAGCAAGCGGAGTGCGGAGGCTCCATGGTGGGGAGGATGCCCAATGTTACCTGGCTCGACGGCTCCTTTAGGGAGACCGTGAAAGGGTGGCAATCGGGGTGGTCCTACATCACCGAGCCACGCGACGCCAACTGGGTGGCGGCCCCCGAATTCTGATCCGGAATTGCCATGCGGCTCACCTCTTCGGAAAAGAAGGGCCTGGCCTGGGGTGAGCCTGCGGAGCTGACCGGACTTTAGAACTGCATCAAGAATATGATGGACAAGAAAATAAAGCTTGTCAATGTGGTACAGGTCATGCCCGTCCGCCGAATTCTTCCGTGCCAAAGACGGACATTTAATCTGTGGGAGTTCGTCCCGGCCGAACACCAGACACTTCGAGAGCTCTATGGCACGACATATAAGGACGCATGGAAGGTGATGTTCAAGGCCTCCAAAATACCTCCTCCCACATCCAAGGACAGTGGACTTCACGCCACGCGGCTCCCCCGTCCGATGAGTTTTCTGACCATCACCAGATGTAGTTTTTCCCAGTATACTCATGAGAGGATCTTAAGTCATCATGTGTATTTAATCAGGAGTATGTGGTGACGGTGGAGCGGATTGACTGTCCGGCTCCACTGCCAGAAAGTCCAGCAGATGCTCTCCTGATGGAGATGCTAGTCCCGGCGCCCTACAAGGCGCCAGAAAAGAAGGCCGAAAAGAAGGTTCCGGGGACCAGGAAGGGTCTCCGGCATAAGGTCGTACCGGACGCCTCGTCCGAAGAAGATGAGGCACACTCCTCCCCCAAAGGGGAGGAGGAAAAGGAAGGGGCCGCCCCACCTGAGGACGCCGAAGGGCCTATGAGGTCGACCTAGGGGACCAGGAAGGGTCCCCGGCGCAAGGCCGTCATAAACTCGTCGTCCAAAGACGACGAGCCGGATTCCTCCCGCGGAGGCGGGGGGAAACACGAGGAAACTCCTCCTCCCCGCACTAGGGAGGCGAAGAAAAGGTAAGCCGCCCCAAAGGGGGAGGCTAGGATGCCCAAGAAGGGAAAGGCGTCCCTTCCGGATTACTCCACCACGGGCGCCTACAGCGAGGAGGAGTGGCTGCCCAGGGGGAAGCCCTAGTAAGATCGTAAGTATCCGCACTCTGTTGTACTTTAGTGCGACTTCGCTTCATAGTCTGTTATAACACCGAAGACGTATATGCAGTCTGGCCAGGGTCCATCCCGAGGTATCCTCTTCGGATGGGTCTTTGAGCGATTCGGTGATGAACTCGCTCCCAATGGCCACTTCCCCTCGGCCTGCGGATGACACGGAGGTGTTGTCCCAAAGGCTCCCAAAGCAGGGGGAGACGACTCTGGCGACGCCCCAAGGTGAAATTCTAGACGCCGGGCACACGGGCGGTAAGATCCCCGCAGATTGTGCCGACGGGAGCCACAGCAAGCCGGGCTCTGAGCCGGACACTATACCGGAACCCCCAAAGGGTCCGGATTCCGGCAGGCAGCCCCTCGCCAAGGAGGGCAAGCCGTCCATGACGATAACTTCCGTTGCGCCAGAGGCGTCGGATAGTCTGCTGGAAGCGCTTCGCGGCGCTTCCATGGATGAAGAGCATCGTACTCTTATGAGTGCGGTGATTCAGAGGGTTCGGTCCGCCGAAAGCGGATTGACCGAAGCCTGTACCAGCCTCCTAACAGGCTTTGAGGTAAGTAATTAAAAGTTTGGGAAATTATCTCCCGATAGACAGTAGCCCCTGATACTCTGTTTGGTGTTCGGAAAGAAAAGCCAAACGAAGGGTCAATTAAAATCCGTTGGAGTCTAATAGTAGGTGTCTATGTGAATAAGAAGGTGGTGCTGCTTGCCGCTGCTGCCCGCACAGCGGAGGTCAGTGGACTCAAACGGACCTGGAGCAGGCCCAAGGAGAGCTCAGCCTGACGAAGAGGCAGCTCGAAGAGAGCAAAGGTGAGTGATACCCCGTTCTTATATCATAAAGAATAGACAAAATTGGTGATGCTAACGAAAAAGCGTCATGATTGTGTAATAGGGGCCACGACCGAAGTAGCGTCCCTGAAGAGAGTGCTATCCGAGGCTGAAAACAACGCGGCCATGGAGCGCATTGAGCATGAAAAGCAAAATGCTAGGGTGGGCGAGGTACAGCAAGACCTCGAGGAGCTCGGCAAGAAGTTTGAGTCCTTGGAGCATGACTTAAAGATGAAGGAGTCCAAACTTGCAAAGGCCCTGCTGGGAATGAAAGACGCCAAGGCTGAAGCCGAAAAGGCCCAGCAGGAAATCTAGGCGGCCAAGAAGATAGCGGCGGGTAAGACATTCTTTATGCAAAGCAAGCATGTGGAGGAGACATTTCTTTTACTTACCCAAATTCGGAGCTCTCCAGGGACATTAGCAGATCTACCACGCAGCATATCAGATGCCACGGAGTTCTACCGTGCCGAGGAGGGGAGCTCAATGGAGAAGCTGTTCTGGTCCCAGTATGCTGGAGCCAAACACCCGATGCCTCTGAGTGACCAATTGAAGCAATTGGTTGAACTCCACAGGGCGGCCGAAGTGGCTATGAAAGATTTCATAGTCCGGATGTGGCCTGGTGAGCCCTTGCCCGCCAGCTACTTCGGCCTGATAAAGCAGATGGTAAATGCCTGTCTGCGGCTTGAAGTGATCAAGCGATCCGTTTGCATTGAGGTTCCCGCCGAGCCTTTGCCCGTGCGAAGGTGCATTGGGGCAAGCTGGATGCGGAGAAGCT
This sequence comes from Triticum dicoccoides, assembly GCF_002162155.2. NCBI lineage: Eukaryota > Viridiplantae > Streptophyta > Magnoliopsida > Poales > Poaceae > Triticum > Triticum dicoccoides. Next base: position 356,468,581 of record NC_041393.1, read on the forward strand.
GGTGAAGGATGGACCGCCGGAGGGCAAGGCACTTCGCTATCCCAAAAAATATTATGATTGCGTCATGAAAGGCACTCGTCTCGTGGCCGATGAATGTACCAAGGACACGATCTTTGAGTGAATGTACTCCTGTCGTTTTTGTAATATAAAGACGAAGTTATTTGTGCTATATAGCGCTTTTTTGATTTAAAATATTACCTTCTATGCGGCTGTTTATAAAATTCTGAAAGTAGGCCAGTCGTCGGCTTCCGCCCCCACATAACTAGTACTGGGTTGTTCGTGGAAAAAACCCAGACACTCTTTATCCAAATTTTTGGTCCCTGAAGGAGGTGTTTGGCGCAGTGAGCAAGGCAAACGGACTATGCGGCTTTATAACTTTCACTTAGCCATAGAAGTCTACAATTTTTAATTTCGGCGAAGCCCCTAGAATTCGGAAAGCTTAATTGGGGCGCTATATACGCCTAAATCGGACGAGGCTGATTCCTCGCCTAAAGCAAAAAAAATCTATAAGGATTTTAAGACCTCTCAAACAGCAACCAGCTCTCGCCGCATCATGCCGGTCAGTTTTCGGCTTTCTCTACTGAGGTGCTCGTCCGGAAGAACCGGGACGCAATCGCAGTAGTTCTCCCTGCGCTACCTTAGACGATATAACGGAACGTAAGGTACCAAAACAAGGGAGCCGGGCAAACCCAACTATTGACCCAAGGCATGATTTGGAGCTGGTGCATATAATGCTATAAGTTCGGGGTGCCGCACTGTCAAAAGTGTTCGGACTTATCTTGTCGTATTATGGGGCACCATAAGAAGCCCCTGGCAAACTGAACGTACCAAGGTGTATGGATGCAATATTAAATAAGCATTTATAGGAAAAATGTGCAGATAGGAATAATAATCTGACAGTATATATTATATCCCATTGATGGATAATACGTCTAAGCGTATGTTTACAATGAATGCGTTAAGCAAAAGAAAATAGGACTATTTGACATGTCATATCCAAGGGCGGACCGCATGTAGGTATATAAAACAAGTATAACCATCGTGAACAGATTCCACCTGGGTATTGCCTTTGTGCGCAAAGCCTTTTGCCTTCTTGGTTTTCTCTCCTGTGAAAGTCCGGTAATCCGGCTCTTTTGAAAAGGCTGCCCTAAAGCTGGGTCCTGAAAGATGAAAGGGGGTTATTAAAGTATGTTGCGGCTGAACCGCACTGTTGACTACATCACTATTTCGCCTCCGCCTATGCCCATGGTATTTTGAGTGCGTAATTGTGTACGCGCGTGAAAGTGCAACTATCCCTAGGTGGTTTTGGTAATTCCTAACAACATATAGCTCATTGAGCTAACATTATTCCAAGATAAATATTTCAGGAAAATCTCAATGGATGGCATGGCATGGATGAGAAAAGTGGACCCCTCAAAATACTAAGGATAAAAGGATTGGCTCAAGCTCAAAGCTCAAGACTCTATATTTTATATTTTAGTGATCTAAGATCACATTGAGTCTATAGGAAAAGCCAATACTATCAAGGAGGGATGAGGTGCTGCTTAATGAGGTTCTTGCTTCATAGTGCTTAGTGATATGCTCCAAAACCATCAACTACTTTCCCACATCCACATATGACCTAAACCAAAAGTCAAACTCAGCCCTACCGATTCTTTCTATCCGGCGCCACCGAGTTTACATGTCATAGCCACTGCCACAAACCCTAGGCAAATCGGTCTCACCGATAGGGATCTCGGTCTCACCGAGATGGGATTGTAATCTCTCTGTTTCCCTTCGTAACATTTCGGTACCACCGAGATGAGCGATCGGTCCCACCGAGATTGCAATGTAAACTCCATCTTTCCTTTATGTAACATTTCGGTCTCACCGAAATGAGCGAACCGATCCCACCGAGTTTAGCTGACCAACTCTCTGGTTAGCTTATAAATCGGTCTATCGAGTTTGTGTAATTGGTCTCACCGAGATTACGTTATGCCCTTACGTTATGCCCTAACCCTAACCATATCAGTCCTACCGAGTTGCATGTCGGTCCCACCGAAAATCCTAACGGTCACTAGATTTGCTGAATCGGTCCGACCGAGTTTCTCAATTTAGTCTCATCGAGTTTCGCAAGTTGTGTGTAACAGTTAGATTTTGTGTGGAGGCTATATATACCCCTCCACCTCCTCTTCATTCATGAAGAGAGACATCAGAACGAACTTACACTTCCAACTTGCATTTTCAAAGAGAGAACCACCTACACTTGTGTTGAGGCCAAGATATTCCATTCCTACCATATGAATCTTGATCTCTAGACTTCCCCAAGTTGCTTTCCACTCAAATCTTCTTTCCACCAAATCCAAATCCCGTGAGAGAGAGTTGAGTGTTGGGGAGACTATCATTTGAAGCACAAGAGAAAGGAGTTCATCATCAACACACCATTTGTTACTTCTTGGAGAGTGGTGTATCCTAGATTGTCTAGGTGTCACTTGGGAGCCTCCGACAAGATTATGGAGTTGAACCAAGGAGTTTGTAAGGGCAAGGAGATTGCCTACTTCGTGAAGATCTACCGCTAGTGAGGCAAGTCCTTCGTCGGCGCCAGCCATGGTGGGATAGACAAGGTTGCTTCTTCATGGAGCCTTCATGGGTGGAGCCCTCCGTGGAGTCGCGCAACCGTTACCCTTCGTGGGTTGAAGTCTCCATCAACGTGGATGTACGATAGCACCACCTATCGGAACCACGACAAAAACATCTGTGTCTCCAATTGCGTTTCAATTCTCCAAACCCTTCCCTTTACATTCTTGCAAGTTGCATGCTTTACTTTCTGCTGCTCATATCCTCTTTGCATGCTTGCTTGAATTGTGTTGAGATTGCTTGACTTGTGCTAAGATAGCTAAAATCTGCCAAAGATTAAATGTGGAAAAGGATAAGTTTTTATTTGGTGAAGTAGTCTAATCACCCCCCCCCTCTAGACATACTTTCAATCCTACAAGTGGTATCGGAGCTTTGGTCTCCATTTTCTTTGATTTCCATAGCTTTTGGTAGTCATAGCCTTGGTTTCACAACCTAGGAGAGTATGGTGTCTAGCGAGGGAAATTATCACCGTAGAGGTCCTTACTTTGATGGTACTAATTTTTCTAGTTGGAAGCATAAGATGAAAATGCATATTCTTGGACATAACCCCGCCGTTTGGGCTATTGTGTGTATTGGCTTGCAAGGTGAATTCTTTGATGGGAGAGAACCGAACTGTGAAGCTAGCGAGGAAGAGTTGAAGATGCTGCAATACAACGCTCAAGCTTGTGATATCCTCTTCAACGGATTGTGCCGCGAAGAATTCAACAAAATCAGCCGTCTTGAGAATGCAAACGAAATTTGGGATACTTTGATTGATATGCACGAAGGTATCGACTCCGTCAAAGAATCCAAGTTTGATCTGCTTCAAAGTCAACTTGACAAGTTCAAAATGAAGGATGGTGAAGGTGTCGCTGAAATGTACTCTAGGCTTGCTCTTATCACAAATGAAATTGCTGGCTTGGGAAGTTAAGAGATGACCGACAAGTTCATCATCAAGATCCTAAGAGCTTTGGGCGGAAGATATGATACCGTGTGCACATTGATCCAAATGATGCCCAATTACAAAGATCTCAAGCCAACGGAAGTCATTGGAAGAATTGTTGCTTATGAGATGTCACTCAAGGATAAGGAGGAACTTCACAACAAGTCAAGTGGTGCTTACAAAGCGTCATGTGAAGCCCCCACATCATCAATTTTGAAACAAACCTTCAATGAAGAATTGAGCTTAATGGTGAAGAACTTCAACAAGTTCTACAAGAGTTGAAGCAAAGAAAGAAGCAAGTCAAGGTCCTACAATGATAAAAGATCTTCTAGTCGAGAGCGTAATTGCTACAATTGTGGAAGACCCGAACACTATTTTAATGAGTGTACGGCACCATACAGAAGAAGAGAAGAATCACCTAAGAGGAGAAGTAGAAGAGAAGAATCACCACCAAGAGAGAGGAGGAGTAGAGATGATCGTTATGAATGAAGAACATCCCGGAGAAGCAAGGATTCGAAAAGGAAGGACAAGTTATCAAGGAGCTATACAAAACGAAGACATCAAGCTCATGTTGGTGAATGGGTATCCGGCTCCAACTCTGACAATCACTCCGAGAGAAGCTATCACTCCGACTCTGAATATACTCAAGATGAAGGTGTTGCTCCTCTAGCACTTGTGTCAACAAACTCCTACGACATATTTGATTCACCAAATGAAGGACTTGGAAGATGCTTCATGGCTAAAGGCCCAAAGGTATCACACCCCGAGTATGTTGATTTCAATAGTGATGAAGATGACTTGTTAGGTGATGATGATTTACTTGTTGACAACTCTAGTGATGAATACTATGATGAAACGTCAATTAATCATGCTAATCGAGATAAAACGAATGACGATGATAAGGAGAGATTGAGCTCCTCACTCAAGAACTAAAGACTCTTAAGTTAGCTCATGAAACTATCTTAGAAGATCATAGAGAACTTTTAAGGACCCATGAGAAGTTACACTTTGAAAAGCTCAACCTTGAGCAAGAGCGTGAGTTTTTAAAGGCAATCAATGATGATCTTTGTAAGAAAAGTTCTTCTTACATTGCCAAGCGTTTACTCTTATCTACTTACATGCCTCAAGTCAAGTCTAGTAACAATAATAAGAAGGATTCTTCCTCTAGTAGTAACAATATTCATGCTAAATCCAATGTTGTTGCTTCTAGTAGTTCTCTTGATTCCACTAATGATTCTCTTAGCCAAGTTACACTTGAGCAAGAAAATAGCTTATTGAAGGGAATTATAGAGAAAGGTGTTTACAAGAGCCTTGCCGGGAGTAAGCAATTCGAGGAAATTGTACGCAAGCAAGGAAGGCACCGGAAGAACCAAGGTGTTGGTTTTGAACGAAAGTTCAATGCCAATGGAGTTGAGTGGGAAGAAGATCAATACCCCAAGATGATGTTTGTTCCTCAACGAGAGAAGTATGATCCTACTTCCTTCAAAGGGACACAAGCCCAAGATGATCTTCCACCACAAGACCACATGCAAAAAGGCAAGGACAAGCTTCAAGAGGAGATTGATGCATTTGAAGAAGCTCCTAAGGCCTTGGTCAAGTGGGTTCCCAAAACTACGTCAAGCTCTACTTCATCAAGTACAACTACAACTCCAAGGATTCCCATCAAGATGATGTGGATCCCGAAGAAGAAGAACTAGAGAGTTCTTGAGGGTGACTCCGCCAACATATTTCACTCATATCATTTTGGCAATAATGTAACACCCCGGATGTAACTTTCCGTCTTTGTAACTCCAACTCTTGCCATTTTCGGCTATGTGATATGATATTCCCTCCGTGGTTGGGTTTTGTGTTTTGTTTTGCATTTTATTTATGTCATGCATCTCATATCATGTCATCATGTGCATCTCATTTGCATACGTGTTCGTCTCATGCATCCGACCATTTTCCCCGTTGTCCGTTTCGCAATCCGACACTGCCATGTGTGCCGGCGCACCCCTCTTGTCTATTTTCGTGTGCGGGTGTTGAACGTTCTCGGAATGGACCGAGCCTTGCCAAGTGGCCCTGGTATAGCACCGGTAGACCACCTGTCAAGTTTCGGGTCATTTGGAGCTCGTTTGGTACTCCAACGGTTATCCACATATCCGCAAAGGCCTCTTTTAAGTTGCAGCCCAACACCCCTCCAAAACAGGCCAATAACCCATCTAAGTCCCTTCCATGCTCTCCGTCGTCAGATCACGATCGTGTGGGCGAAAACCGCACCTCATTTGGACACTCCTAGCTCCCTCTACCTATAAATATAGCCTCTCCCCCGAAATTCACGGGCAAACCCTACCCTTCTTCCACAACGCGCCGCCGGACACATCCGGTCCGACCGGACACGTCCGCCCCGCGCCCCCTCGCCCAATCGCTGTCCGCCACATGGCCCTCCGCCGCGCTCCCGCGCCGCCGGCCCGCA
>NC_041393.1:356475009-356505729 GCF_002162155.2 Triticum dicoccoides
CGCCAGCCCCGCGCCGCCAGCCCCGCGCCGCCGCGGATCTCCTCCGCCGCCGCCGCGGATCGCCTCCACCGCCGGACTTCGCCACCGTCGCCGTCCTCGGCGTCGCGCCGCGCGGCCTCCGCGGCGCCCTGCGGGCCGTCCCTCGCCGCGCGCCCCCGGACGCTGTCCGCAACTCCGCCGGAGCCCGCAGAGGAGCTCGACACCGGCCGCCTCCTCCTCGCCCTCGGCTCCTCTCTGGCCGTCCTCCTCCCCTCCGGCTTCCCCGACTCCAGCGAACCTCGATCCGCACACCAGATCGGATCTGAGCAGGGTTGACTTCTCCTTCTCCCCCCGTTTTTCGCCCGTCATATTCTGCCATTTATTTTGTAGCATCTTCATCGCATCACATCTTTGCACCCGTGGCTCCGTTTTGGCGTGTAATATACCGAATTGTTCATCTCGAAGAGTACATCATTTCATTCCATTGCATCATTTACATTTGAGCTCATCTTGATGCCCGAAATGCTGTTGGAAGAGGGCTTCATAATGTTAGTTTCAGAATCTTATCAGCACGAGCTCTTTTGTCATTTTTGCCATGATTGATGTGTGCATCCTATGGACTTGGTCCCTAAATGTGTTTTGAACTAGGCTATGTCTTCTTTACATAGGTGCTTACCATGTATTTTTGTGATTAATGTGGTGACTAGCAGAAGCATGCAAACTAGGCTTCGTGATAATGTTGATTTTAGTTCCTGTTCTGCTGTAATTTTGATGCCATGTAAACATGTTGCTACAGAGAGATCCATGCATAATTTGGGATACTTCAGTAAGGGTGTTTTGAAAACATGGTTATGCTCTATCCATCCATGGTCCTGGTTGCAATTATCGAGTAGTCTAGCATGTCATTTTCGTGCTCTACTTTTGCTTCAAAATGTTTCCTGGCAGATTGTTTACATGTTATTCAATTTGGCTAAGGTTGTTGTAGTTGGTCCGGATATGCTATGATGTTGTTTCTTGCCATGTATAGCTTCTATGACATGTCTTCTTGATGGATGTATGCTTAGTTTGTCATGGGATGCTCTGTAGTGAGTGCATCAAGCTCACGAAGGTGCGTTCGTAATTATGTCAATGCCATGTTTTGTTTGCGGAAATCTGTTAACGGAACTTGCTATGTTTACGTGGGTGCCATCATATTTTCTGATCCTTTTTGGCTTATGGTCAGTAAGGGACTTTTGATCTATGCTTTGAGTAGATTCATGCCATGCCTTGATTTGCTATTATAAGTTCCTGTAGCATGTTGATAACCTGCTCTAAACATTGCTCCATGATGTTGTTTATGCCATGTCCAACCTGATAATTTGTTTGCACTTTCTCCATGCTTGTTTGAACCTGTTATGATGTGATTTAGCCGTAGCTCAGTGTTCCTCTTTTGTTAAGCATCTCCTGTAGATCATTTCCATATGCTTTTTTTATGTTGGGGTGATGTAGCATAATTTATTGTTGCATGCTAAGTAGCATCGTGCTGTTAATCGCAGCTTTGTGCCATACTTGTCTTGCTTGCCATTTGCAAACCGTGCATACGAATCCGGTGATCTTTATATCGATTTCAACCGAAATCATCTCATCTTTCCAGCGGCATACTTGGTTTGCCAAGTTGATGCCTTGTTCATCATTTTTCCTCCCGAAGCACGCATATGCATTGCATATCACATCTCGCATATCATGACATGTATTGCATCACGTTGCTTGTGCATTGCACCGTGATTTATTGTGGTTCCTTTGCTTGTGTTCTTGCTTTGGGTAGAGCCAGGAGACGAGTACGTGCACGAGGAACCTGTTGAGTACGCTTACGAGGATCCAGCCTTCGACAACTCTGAGAACCTTGCAGGCAAGATGACCCTACCTTCGATATCACTTCTATTTTTGCTTGCTAGTACTCGCTCTATTGCTATGTTAGCTCTTCCTGCCTTGTTTACCATGCCTACCTATTGCCATGTCAAACCTCTAACCAACCTGTCCTAGCAACCGTTGTTTGGCTATGTCACCGCTTTTGCTCAGCCCCTCTTATAGCGTTGTTAGTTGCAGGTGAAGATGAAGTTTGTTCCTGGTTGGAACGCGGATATTTTGGGATATCACAATATCTCCTATTTAAATTAATGCACCTTATATACTTGGTAAAGGGTGGAAGGCTCGGCCTTATGCCTGGTGACTTGTTCCACTCTTGCCGCCCTAGTTTCCGTGATACCAGTGTTATGTTCCTTGATTTTGCGTTCCTTACACGGTTGGGTGATTTATGGGACCCCCTTAACAGTTCGCTTTGAATAAAACTCCTCCAGCAAGGCCCAAACTTGGTTTTACCATTTGCCACCTAAGCCCTTTTCCCTTGGGTTTTCGCGAGCCCAAGGGTCATCTTTATTTAACCCCCCGGGCCAGTGCTCCTCTGAGTGTTGGTCCAAACTAGAGCACCGTGCGGGACCATTCCTTGGTAACTTGGATTCGTTGGTTCATGTACGCTTCGCTTATCCGGTGTGCCCTGAGAACGAGATATGTGCAGCGGTCGGCTTTGATGGTCTTGTTTTACCATTGTCGAAATGTTTTGCGAACCGGGATTCCGAGACTGATCGGGTCTTCCCGGGAGAAGGTTTATCCTTCGTTGACCGTGAGAGCTTGTGATGGGCTGAGTTGGGACACCCCTGCAGGGTATATAATCTTTCGAAAGCCGTGCACGTGGTTATGAGGCAGATGGGAATTTGTTAATGTCCGGTTGTAGATAACTTGACACTTAACCTCTTTAAAATGCATCAACTGCGTGTGTAGCCGTGATGGTCTCTTCTCGGCGGAGTCCGGGAAGTGAACACGGTTTGAGTAATGCTTGACGTAAGTAGTTTCAGGATCACTTCTTGATCGCTTCTAGCTTCTCGACCAATGTGTTGCTTCTCTTCTCGCTCTCACTTGAGTATGTTAGCCACCATATATGCTTAGTGCTCGCTGCAGCTCCACCATATTACCCCTTACCTACCTATGAGCTTAAATAGTCTTGATCTCGCGGGTGTGAGATTGCTGAGTCCCCGTGGCTCACAGATTCTACCAAAACAGATGCAGGTGCCGAGGATACTGGCGTAGATGGCACAACTGAGCTGAAGTGGGAATTTGATGAGGCCCTTGGTCGTTACTATGTATCGTTTCCAGATGATCAGTAGAGGTGCCCTGTCGGGGTGATCGGGGATCTAGCATTTGGGGTTGTCTTCTTTTCATTTGAACTTGACCGTAGTCGGTCTATGAGTGTATTTGAATGATGTATGATCTTAATTTATGTATTGTGTGAAGTGGAGATTGTAAGCCAACTCTCTTTATGACATTCTTGTTCATTACATGGGATTGTGTGAAGATGACCCTTCTTGCAACAAAACCACCATGCGGTTATGCCTCTAAGTCGTGCTTCGACACGTGGGAGATATAGCCGCATCGTGGGTGTTACAAGTTGGTAATCAGAGCCATCCCCGACTTAGGAGCCCCCTGCTTGATTGTTTGCTGGCGATGTTGAGTCTAGAACAAAACTGTTTTGAGTCTTAGGATTATATATATCGGAGAGTAGGATTCTTTTTACTCCTCAGTCCCTTCGTCGCTCTGGTGAGGGCTCCTGACGTAGATGTTTTGACTTCCCTCTTCTCAAATTTCACTAAAAAAATTTTAGGATCACGCGGGTATCTTGGAATCGTTCCGATGGTTTTGTGACGAGAACATTGTTCTTGGTGCCTCCTGACATTTAAGGGTTGTGGCAGTGTCCCGGGGAGTTGAGCTCCGAGGTGTTGTCGTCACAATTTTATCGTTGCAGTTCTGGAATACATGAGCTTTGCCGACATCGAAAATCTCTTTTGTACAGTTGTTGGTGAGATAACCCCGATAACCCAGTACTGGGGCGAGCTCGGGAGTATTGCCATAACTCGTATAATGGATGCTTTTCGAAGGTTGAGGTACACGATTTCCGAAGGTTTCTTGGTTATGTGTTGACGGATGGATACAGCTGGATGTAGGGATTGTTAGTTTGGGTGAGATATATTGCTTCCCCTGTATCCCCAACACCTGATTGCATAACCAGAAAGTTTCAGGAGTTTATAGGTGGGATTCAAGTAGTTCTAGCATTTCTTCCTGCAGATATTTGGTTTGTGATTGGGTAATCCTTACCACTTATTTGTTCCAGTTGTACCTTGTTTATTTCATTCATCAATCTCTTATCAAGTGGCTTCTCACCTTTATGGACGTGTGATGTTTACTTTGGAATTCATTCGTTCATCCTTGTTCGAATGTTTATTGTGAAGACTAAATGTTGCTATTTCTATCCGATTGATTCAACTTGTCTACCTGTCTATCAAGATGCTAACGGATGTCACCCTCTTCAGGATGGCTCCGCCAACGCGTCAGAATCCGGAACGCAATGATGGGAGTCAGGTGAACCCTCCACCTCCACCTCCGCCTCCAGAGGCATGGCAAGCTTTGATGGCAGCCTCTAACGCCCATGCTCAGATGATGATTCAGCTCATGCAAGAGCGCAACCAAGGCCAAGGCAACCAAGGGAATCAAGGTCAAGGGCAGTTCAATCATCAGCCTCAGTTTCCTACCCTCAACCAATTCCTTGCAAATCAGCCAAAGTCTTTCAGTTACTGTGTCGAGGCCACAGACGCCGATGATTGGCTCGTGGATATCAACAAGCATTTTGAATGCAGCAATGTTAGGCCTGAGGACTATGTCAAGTTCGCTTCTTTTCAGCTCAAGGATCAGGCAGCTGATTGGTTCCAGCAATACAAGGATTCCAGAGGTGGTCGAGTGATTACTTGGACTGATTTCTGTCGGGACTTTAAAGCTCACCATATTCCTACCAGTGTTGTTGAGAGCAAGCGTGAGGAGTTCCGCAATCTCAAGCAAGGCAACATGTCAGTGTATGAATACAAGAAGCAGTTTCAGAAACTTGCTCGCTTCGCTAAGCAAGATGTTCCAGATGAGAAGAGTATGATCTATCAGTTCAGAGGTGGCCTTAGAGAGGATCTGTAGTTAGCTCTCGTTCTTGTTGAGCCTGCTCAGTTTGATCAATTCTACAATATGGCACTCAAGCAAGAAGGTGCCCAGCTCAAGTGTGAGGCTTCTAAGAAGAGAATCAGGGATGCAGTGCAATCTTCTTCTTCCTCACAAGTGGCAGCTAAGCAGCAGAAGGTCTATCTTCCTCCTCCTCCGTTTTGTCAGCCCTACCAGCAGAAGAACTCAGGTGGTCATGGATCTTCCCACCCACCCAACCCAAGCTATCAGAACAAGTCTCAGTCTCAAGCTCCAAGGTCAAGTGCTCCTTATCATCGTCCGCTCTCAGAAGTGACTTGCAACAAGTGCCAGCAGAAAGGTCACTACGCGAACAAATGCTTCAATCAAATGCGCCTTCCTCCTCCTCCTCCTGTGAGATCTTCAAGCAATGCTGTGGTCAAGCATAATTCCAAGTTTGCAAAGGTGAACATGATGAATGCAGCTCAGGCAGAGGATTCTTCAGATGTGATAATGGGTAATCTTCCTGTTAATGATATTCCTGCAAAAGTCTTATTTGATACTGGTGCATCGCATTCTTTCATTTCAAGACCTTTTGTGGCTATGCATGATTTGGTTACTCAAGTATTGCCGAGTCCTTTGTCGATTGTTTCCCCAGCTCGACAAATGACTTCTCGAGCTTTCGTTCCAAATGTCAATATCAAGATGGGCGACTATAAATTTCTGTCTTCTCCAGTGGTTCTTGGTGACTCTGATATTGATCTAATTCTCGGGATGGACTGGCTTTCTAAGCACAAGGCTCAGCTTGATTGTGCTGCCAGACAAATTCAATTGACACACCCTTCTGAGGATGTTATCATCTATGCCGCTCGTGATGAAACCATTCGGTTGTTTTCTCTCAATGAGAAGGGCGAGCTGGATGCTATTTCTCAAATTCCAGTCGTTTGTGAGTACCAAGATGTCTTTCTAGAAGAGCTTCCGGGCATGCCTCCTCATCGGCCAGTCGAGTTCATTATTGATCTTGAGCTCGGTACAGAACCCGTTTGCAAGCGTCCATACAAGCTTGGACCCAAGGAGCTGAAGGAATTGAAGAAGCAGCTCGATGAACAAGAGCGTCTGGGTTTGATCAGACCGAGTTCTTCCCCATGGGGTTGTGGAGTTCTTTTTGTCCAGAAGAAGGATGGCACGGACCAACTTTGCGTCGATTACCGTCCATTGAACAAGAAGACAATCAAGAACAAGTATCCACTTCCCAACATCAACGAGCTTTTCAAGCAACTCAAAGGTGCTAAAGTATTCTCCAAGCTTGACTTTCGTATGGGGTATCATCATATTCGCATTCGTGAACAAGATATTCCCAAGACAGCATTTAGAACAAGCTATGGCTCTTATGAATATACTGTCATGTCTTTCAGCCTTGTCAATGCTCCTCTAACGTTCTCTCGCATGATGAACTTTATCTTCAACCCCTACGCCAATGAATTTGTTCTGGAATATCTCGATGATATTTTGGTCTTCTCCAAGAATAAGCAGGATCATGCCAAACATTTGCGATTGGTGCTCGACAAGCTCAGAGAGCATCAATTCTATGCAAAGTTTTCCAAGTGTGAGTTCTGGCTTGATGAAGTTCTTTACCTTGGCCATATCATCTCTGCCAAGGGCATTGCTGTTAATCCCGCAAAGGTTTCTGCGGTTCTGAATTGGGAACCTCCTCAGAATGTCAAGCATCTCCGCAGTTTTCTTGGTCTTGCAAGCTATTGCCAAAGATTCGTTGAGAACTTCTCAAAGATTGCAAAGCCTCTTTCCAACCTCCTCTAGAAGCATGTCAAGTATGTCTCGACGCCTGAGTGTGACGTCGCTTTCAACACCCTCAAAGAGAAGCTAGTCACAACTCCTGTTTTGACTCCTCCTGATGAATCCAAGCCATTCGAAGTATTCTGTGATGCTTCCCTTCAAGGTCTCAGTGCTGTGTTGATGCAAGAGAAAAAAGTTGTGGCCTATACCTCTCGTCAGTTGAAGCCCAACGAAAAGAACTGCCCCACTCACGATCTTGAGTTGGCGTCAGTTGTCCATGCATTGATAACATGGAGACATCTCTTATTGGGAAGGCAAGTGGACATTTTCACCGATCACAAGAGCCTCAAGTATATATTCACTCAACCCAACCTTAACCTCAGGCAAACTCGATGGGTCAAAATGATTCAAGAGTACAATCCGAGTATCGAATATACTCCTGGCAAGGCGAATGTGATTGCAGATGCTCTGAGCAGAAAGGCTTATTACAACAGTCTAATTCTCAAGCCGTTTCAACCGGATCTTTGTGAGGCTTTCCGCAAGCTGAATCTTCAAGTTGTTCCTCAAGGCTTTCTTGCCAACCTCATAGTCTCTCCTACTTTGGAAGATCAAATTCATGAGGCACAACTCCTGGATACCATGGTGAAGAAGGTGAAACGTGGTATTGACAAGGACATTCCCAAATACAAGTGCTATCGCTTGGATGACAAAGATACTCTTTTCTTCGAGGATCGAATTGTGGTTCCAAAAGGTGATCTGAGAAAAGTCATCATGAATGAGGCACACAATTCCCTCCTATCCATTCATCCTGGAAGTACAAAGATGTACCATGACCTCAAGCAGTCGTATTGGTGGACTCGAATGAAGCGAGAAATTGCTCAATTCGTGAATGAATGTGATGTCTACAAAAGAGTGAAAGCAGAACACCAAAGACTAGCTGGTCTCCTCCAACCTCTTGCTATTCCGGAATGGACGTTTGACCATATCGAGATGGACTTCGTGACTGGTTTTCCTAAGTCCAAGCGTGGAAATGATGCTATCTTCGTTGTCATTGACAAGCTTACCAAAGTGGCTCATTTTCTTCCTATCAAAGAATCTATCATAGCAGCTCAGCTGGCAGAGCTATACACCTCCAGAATTGTCTCCTTGCATGGCATTCCACAATTGATATCTTCAGATCGTGGAAGCATCTTCACTTCTAAGTTCTGGGACTCCTTCCAGACGGCCATGGGCACCAACATTCGTTGCAGCACAACTTTCCATCCTCAAACAAGTGGCCAAGTCGAGCGAGTCAATCAAATCCTTGAAGATATGCTCAGGGCTTGTGTCATCTCTTTCGGTATGAAGTGGGAAGATTGTCTTGCATATGCCGAGTTCTCCTACAACAACAGCTTCCAAGCGAGTTCGGGCAAGGCCCCATTCGAAATTATCTACGGCAAAATGTGTCGTACTCCTCTCAACTGGTCTGAGACAGGTGAACGCCAACTTCTTGGCAACGACTTGATCACAGAAGCCGAAGAAATGTGCAGAGTCATTCGTGAGAATCTCAAAGCCGCGCAATCGCGACAAAAGAGTTACTATGATAGCAAGCACTGTGACTTGGCTTTTGAAATCGAAGACCGCGTCTACCTCCGCGTCTCTCCAATGAAAGGCACTCATCGCTTCGGTATCAAAGGGAAGCTTGCCCCTAGATACGTGGGTCCTTTCAAGATCATTGGCAAAAGAGGTGACCTCGCCTATCAACTTGAGCTTCCATCCAACTTTGCAAACGTGCACGATGTGTTTTACGTGTCACAGCTTCGCAAGTGCTTCAAAACTCCTGAGCGCACTATCAACTTTGAAGAGATCGACCTCCAAGAAGATCTCTCTTATCATGAACACCCCGTTGCTATTCTTGAAGAAACCGAGTGCAAGACTCGCAACAAGTCAATCAAATTCCTGAAAGTGAAGTGGTCACACCATTCCGACCGAGAAGCCACCTGGGAGCGCGAGGATCACCTCCGTTCCGAATATCCAGAGTTCTTTCAGTCCTAGATCTCGGGACGAGATCCTCTTGTAGTGGTGGAGTGTTGTAACACCCCGGATGTAACTTTCCATCTTTGTAACTCCAACTCTTGCCATTTTCGGCTATGTGAAATGATATTCCCTCCGTGGTTGGGTTTTGTGTTTTGTTTTGCATTTTTTTTATGTCATGCATCTCATATCATGTCATCATGTGCATCTCATTTGCATACGTGTTCGTCTCATGCATTCGAGCATTTTCCCCGTTGTCCGTTTTGCAATCCGACACTCCCACGTGCACCGGCGCACCCCTCTTGTCTATTTTCGTGTGCGGGTGTTGAACGTTCTCAGTATAGACCGAGCCTTGCCAAGTGGCCCTGGTATAGCACCGATAGACCACCTGTCAAGTTTCGGGTCATTTGGAGCTCGTTTGGTACTCCAACGGTTATCCGCATATCCGCAAAGGCCTCTTTTGAGTTGCAGCCCAACACCCCTCCAAAACAGCCCAATAACCCATCTAAGTCCCTTCCATGCTCTCCGTCGTCGGATCACGATCGTGTGGGCGAAAACCGCACCTCATTTGGACACTCCTAGCTCCCTCTACCTATAAATATAGCCTCTCCCCCGAAATTCACGGGCAAACCCTAGCCTTCTTCCACAACGTGCCGCCGGACACGTCCGGTCTGACCGGACACGTCCGCCCCGCGCCCCCTCGCCCAATCGCTGTCCTCCACGTGGCCCTCCGCCGTGCTCCCGCGCCTCCGGCCCGCCGGGCCCAGGCGGGGCCCGCCCAGCCCGCGCGCCCGCCGCCGCTCGCCCGCGTCCCCGCCGCCCGAGCGCGACGCCAGCCGCCGCCGCCGCCTCCCCGCCAGCCCCGCGCCGTCGCGGATCTCCTCCGCCGCCGCCGCTGATCGCCTCCGCCGCCCGCCTCCACCGCCAGACTCCGCCACCGTCGTCGTCCTCGGCGTCGCGCCGCCCGGCCTCCACGGCGCCCTGCGGGCCTTCCCTCGCCGCGCGCCCCCGAACGCCGTCCGCAACTCCGCCGGAGCCCGTAGAGGAGCTCGACGCCGGCCGCCTCCTCCTCCGCCCTCGGCTCCTCTCCGGCCGTCCTCCTCCCCTCCGGCTTCCCCGACTCCAGCGAACCTCGATCCGCGCGCCAGATCGGATCTGAGCAGGGTTGACTTCTCCTTCTCCCCCTGTTTTTCGCCTAAGTCATATTTTGCCATTTTTTTGTTGCATCTTCATTGCATCACATCTTTGCGCCCGTGGCTCCGTTTTGGGCGTGTAATGTACCGAATTTCTCGCCTCGAAGAGTACATCATTTCATTCCATTGCATCATTTATATTTGAGCTCATCTTGATGCCCGAAATGCTGTTGGAAGAGGGCTTCATAATGTTAGTTTCAGAATCTTATCAGCACGAGCTCTTTTGTCATTTTTGCCATGATTGATGTGTGCATCCTATGGACTTGGTCCCTAAATGTGTTTTGAACTAGGCTATGTCTTCTTTACAGAGGTGCTTACCATGTATTTTTGTGATTAATGTGGTGACTAGCAGAAGCATGCAAACTAGGCTTCGTGATAATGTTGATTTTAGTTCCTGTTCTGCTGTAATTTTGATGCCATGTAAACATGTTGCTACAGAGAGATCCATGCATAATTTGGGATACATCAGTAAGGGTGTTTTGAAAACATGGTTATGCTCTATCCATCCATGGTCCTGGTTGCAATTATCGAGTAGTCTAGCATTTCATTTTCGTGCTCTACTTTTGCTTCAAAATGTTTCCTGGCAGATTGTTTACATGTTATTCAATTTGGCCAAGGTTGTTGTAGTTGGTCCGGATATGCTATGATGTTGTTTCTTGCCATGTATAGCTTCTATGACATGTCTTCTTGATGGATGTATGCTTAGTTCTTCATGGGATGCTCTGTAGTGAGTGCATCGAGCTCACAAAGGTGCCTTCGTAATTATGTCAATGCCATGTTTTGTTTGCTGAAATCTGTTAACGAAACTTGCTATGTTTACGTGGGTGCCATCATATTTTCTGATCCTTTTTGGCTTATGGTCAGTAAGGGACTTTTGATCTATGCCTTGAGTAGATTCATGTGATTCCTTGCTTTGCTATTATAAGTTCCTGTAGCATGTTGATAACCTGCTCTGAACATTGCTTCGTGATGTTGTTTATGCCATGTCCAACCTGATAATTTTTTTGCACTTTCTCCATGCTTGTCTGAACCTGTTATGATGTGATTTAGCCGTAGCTCAGTGTTCCTCTTTTGTTAAGCATCTCCTGTAGATCATTGCCATATGCTTTGTTTTTATGTTGGGGTGCTGTAGCATAATTTATTATTGCATGCTAAGTAGCATCGTGCTGTTAATCGCAGCTTTGTGCCATACTTGTCTTGCTTGCCATTTGCAAACCGTGCATCCGAATCCGGTGGTCTTTATATCGATTTCAACCGAAATCATCTCATCTTTCCAGCGGAATACTTGGTTTGCCAAGTTGATGCCTTGTTCATCCTTTTTACTCCCGAAGCACACATATGCATTGCATATCACATCTCGCATATCATGACATGTATTGCATCATGTTGCTTGTGCATTGCACCGTGATTTATTGTTGTTCCTTTGCTTGTGTTCTTGCTTTTGGTAAGCCGGGAGACGAGTATGTGCACGAGGAACCTGTTGAGTACGCTTACGAGGATCCAGCCTTCGACAACTCTGAGAACCTTGCAGGCAAGATGACCATACCTTCGATATCACTTCTATTTTTGCTTGCTAGTACTCGCTCTATCGCTATGTTAGCTCTTCCTGCCTTGTTTGGCTATGTCACCGCTTTTGCTCAGCCCCTCTTATAGCGTTGTTAGTTGCAGGTGAAGATGAAGTTTGTTCCTGGTCGGAACGCGGATATTTTGGGATATCACAATATCTCCTGTTTAAATTAATGCACCTTATATACTTGGTAAAGGGTGGAAGGCTCGGCCTTATGCCTGGTGACTTGTTCCACTCTTGCCGCCCTAGTTTCCGTGATACCGGTGTTATGTTCCTTGATTTTGCGTTCCTTACACGGTTGGGTGATTGATGGGACCCCCTTAACAGTTCGCTTTGAATAAAACTGCTCCAGCAAGGCCCAAACTTGGTTTTACCATTTGCCACCTAAGCCCTTTTCCCTTGGGTTTTCGCGAGCCCAAGGGTCATCTTTATTTAACCCCCCGGGCCAGTGCTCCTCCGAGTGTTGGTCCAAACTAGAGCACCGTGTGGGACCATTCCTTGGCAACTTGGATTCGTCGGTTCCTGTATGCTTCGCTTATCCGGTGTGCCCTGAGAACGAGATATGTGCAGCTCCTATCGGGATTTGTCGGCACTTCAGGCGGCTTTGCTGGTCTTGTTTTACCATTGTCGAAATGTTTTGCGAACCGGGATTCCGAGACTGATCGGGTCTTCCCAGGAGAAGGTTTGTCCTTCGTTGACCGTGAGAGCTTGTGATGGGCTGAGTTGGGACACCCCTGCAGGGTATATAATCTTTCGAAAGCCGTGCCCGAGGTTATGAGGCAGATGGGAATTTGTTAATGTCCGGTTGTAGATAACTTGACACTTGACCTCTTTAAAATGCATCAACCGCGTGTGTAGCCGTGATGGTCTCTTCTCGGCGGATTCCGGGAAGTGAACACGGTTTGAGTTATGCTTGACATAAGTAGTTTCAGGATCACTTCTTGATCGCTTCTAGCTTCTCGACCGATGCGTTGCTTGTCTTCTCGCTCTCACTTGAGTATGTTAGCCACCATATATGCTTAGTGCTCGTTGCAGCTCCACCATATTACCCCTTACCTACCTATGAGCTTAAATAGTCTTGATCTCGCGGGTGTGAGATTGCTGAGTCCCCGTGGCTCACAGATTCTACCAAAACAGATGCAGGTGCCGCGGATACTGGCGTAGATGGCACAAGTGAGCTGAAGTGGGAATTTGATGAGGCCCTTGGTCGTTACTATGTATCGTTTCTAGATGATCAGTAGAGGTGCCCAGTCGGGGCGATCGGGGATCTCGCATTTGGGGTTGTCTTCTTTTCATTTGAACTTGACCGTAGTCGGTCTATGAGTGTATTTGAATGATGTATGATCTTAATTTATGTATTGTGTGAAGTGGCGATTGTAAGCCAACTCTCTTTATCCCATTCTTGTTCATTGCATGGGATTGTGTGAAGATGATCCTTCTTGCGACAAAACCACCATGCGGTTATGCCTCTAAGTCGTGCTTCGACACGTGGGAGATATAGCCGCATCGTGGGTGTTACAAATAATAGGTGCAATCAACTTCCACGTCTTGCACTAGTTCGACGAGTCACAAACCCTCCTGTTGGTAAGACAAGGGACAAGGTAACCTAATGCTTTCATAGACATCATCTTGTGTGTGCATCACTCTATGTCTATGGATATCCTTGTTTGTTCCTTGTGGGACTAACCCGTGTAGGTATTGAAAGTGCAACTCACTCCAAAGGATTGCTCCAAATAATCTACATCAACTTTGAGCATCCACATCTTCAACACCTATATGAAGTCATCATCGACAAAACCCAAGGTTAGTTCATCCCTCTTAAGGGGGGATCTCACATCTAGGGGGAGCTTTACTCTAAGAATTGAGTCAAAGCAACTCTAATGATGTGAACACATCAATGCATTATGTAAAAATGGTAACCCCGCTTAATCTTAAACAATGAGTATGACCTATGGTCAAATGTTCTCATTTGACTCCTAAGTCAATATACTCATATATAGATGACCTAGTCATCGCCAATTGCTTGATAGATGCTAGAATTGGTTGTGCATGCTTTGCCACATATTTCATTTCCCATTTTATTGTGTGAGCATGTTGGTTGGATATTTTACTCATTCGAGGACATCCACTTGTTGTTTTGATTGATTGGTTTCTTTTTCTTTTGCCAAGTGGATGGACAAGAATGCCTAAGAACCTTCTCTAGCTATCTATGCTTTTCTTGTCTCAAACTCTATTCATGCTACATCACAAAATTTGATCAAGTCAGATTCAGACCACTCTGTGTGAGGAGCACTTGGAGTCCCCGATTCGTCATACACTTAAACTTCCAAAACTTCTTTGTGAGTTTCGGTCTGACCGATTCTTCCATTTCAGTCATACTGAGATCACTAAGTCAATCTAGGTTTTCAATCTCGGTGCAATCGATTTGAACTTTTCGGTCACACCGAGTTGTTGTAACTGCTAGCAGTTATGCATCTCGGTGCCACCGAGTTGTTCCACTCGATCACACCGATAGGGTCGAGCTATATATACCCACGGGCAAAACTTTGGAAATTTCTCCGAACTCTTTCACCCGCGCTCAGCCCGCTCTGCCTCCAGGGTCTCCTGATCGTCCTCCTCGTCGTCAACGGGAATCATCTCCGCTGTTGCTGCTGTAGCGAGTCCATCGCCGAACTAGGGTATGGACTTGATCACTGTGCTATCCCTATTTGATTCCTAGCACATTGTGTTCGCCATGAATCTTGCCACGACTGAAACTATCTTATCTAGTCAAAACACTCCGTAGATTAGGTTTGGATTGAAAATTTAGGGTTAGGTTTCTGCCGAAACCATCTCGGACCAACCGAGCTATAGAACTCGGTACCACCGATTCGGCTAAGGCCATTACACATGTAATTTTCGGTTTGACCGAGAATTGCAAATCAGTGAGACCGAGTTCAAGACTTTGTGAAACCCTAGCAGTCTTGGTGCCACCAAACTGTGACTCGGTCTGACCGAGTTCACTAGTTTAGGTTCCAAAAGCTGCTTCGGTATCACCGAGTTTACAAATTGGTAGATCCGAAATTCTTTCTGTGGAAAACTAAAACTAAGTTTTTGACTAATTCTCTTGCAAAAACATTTGTATTTTGTGATGCTCATCCACTCTATCTCATCTATATCTATTCATAGGGGCTGCTTCATCAAAGACCAAAGAAGCACTCAAGGCTGCTTCCAAGCCCAGGACTCCACCTAGGAGGAATACCAGGAACATATCAGCTGCTGAGAAGAACAAGGCCCCAGTGCCTGAAGCTGTTGCTGAAGAGGAAGATGATGAAGAGCATGTCTTGAGAAAATTGAAGCCTAAAATTCCAGATCATAATGATGCTCATCCTGTAGCTGAGAACATAAAGCTGAGAAAGGATGCATGCCTCAGACAGTGGAGGTTGACTGATCCTTATGCAGTCAGGAGGAGAACTGTTGTAGACTACAAGTTCCATACAAAGGAACATCAGGATTTCTATGAGACAGTGCTGCTGGACAAGAAGCCAATAGTGTGTGACATGAGATGGGTGGACTAGAAATACATCAAGGAGAATGAAGAACACTATCCTGGTGTGTATGACAGCTTCAGTGCTTGTGGAGTAGCAGACTTTGTTGGGCAGAAGCTCACAAAGTGGAATGATGAGTTAATAATGCAATTCTACTCCACAACATACTTCTATCTAGATGGCAGGATAGTATGGATGTTTGAAGGTACTAGGGACCAATCATCAATTGAAGAATAGGCTAATCTGATCAATGCACCTAAGGAGAAAGAGGATGACTTGGATGTCTATGCCAAGAAGAAGATGGATCACAACACTATGGCACATATGTACAAGGAGATCCCAGATGTTGCTGTTGAAACACACAAGTTTGGATCAGTACATTACCTTCTGTCAGGACTGCCAACCATCAACTAGATCCTCAGGCACACTCTTTTGCCCAAGTCAGGTGATCACAATATGATCAGAGGCCATGCAATGAATCTGCTACACTTATTTGATGTGCCACAGAAGTTCAAGGTCATGAGTCTTATAGTTGAAACTATCAAGAGGACAGCTGCTGACCAAAAGAGAAGTTGTGGGTATGGACCACAGATCCAGGAGCTGATTAACTCTAGGATGGGCACTAGCACATACTTGTTGGACAAGGATCACATGCCTATCTATCCAGATTTTGAGGACAACCAAGTGGTTATGGATGAAGATGAACCATCTTCTGTGCAAGCAAAGCAAAGAAGGAGAAGGCAAGGACTGAGAAGGCTGCCAAGATGCCAACAATGGATGAGGCATCTCAGTACTTCTTGAAGAGCAAGAAGGATCAACTTGGCTACTTGATTGCATCCACTCTAAGGATTGAGAAGGGACTGATCACCCTAACTCAAAACCAGGAGAGCCTGGAAAGGATCATGGAACAGAAGTTCTATGACTTGGATGTGAATGTAACTGAGATCCAGTCTATTGTTGAGTAACTCCAGGATGATATGCAGGAGAGGAAGGGCAAGACAACCACTGAGGCGTTTGCCAGAGTGCCAAGAGCTTAGAGATCAGCTGCAGTGATAGTGACAGATACCAGAGCCACTTCATCTGCACCAGCTACAGCTTCTGTGCAACCAGCTCCAGCACCTACTCCACCAGCTCCATCCACATCTACTGAAATCTTCGTCCAAGGAGCCATCTCTACACCACCACCTGAAGATCAAGCCTGAGAGACGATTTAGTGCTATGCATTTTCTATGAACTTTTTGGTAACTTGTTGCCAAACGGGAGAAAAATGTATAGATCATAGGCTTTGAGAGAGAGTGTTGCTTTTTATTCTCTCTTGTTTTGGTGGTTGAAATTTATTTGCTTGTTTGAGATACTTTATGTCTGTGTGATACTTGGATGATCATGTGTTTGATCATATGCTACATTAATGCTTGTTGGATGACATTATCCTTTTATCCCTATATGATCATTCACTTTGCTTGGTGATGACTGCATGTATTCAATTATTATCATTCTGAGCGCTCCACCAAGATGTATGTGACATGCAAGAGTAACCCATTAGCCTAACTCTTTGTGCATTTGCAGTCCAAAGCAAATCTTAAACTATACACAAATTTAGGGGGAGCTCTTGCTTATCACATACTTCTCAAAGCGACAATGTTTTTCACTCTTATTATCATTTGTCGAAGCTTTGATCTATATGTTGTCATCAATTAACAAAAAGGGGGAGATTGGAAGTGCAACTATCCCTAGGTGGTTTCGGTAATTCCTAACAACATATAGCTCATTGAGCTAACATTATTCCAAGATGAATATTTCAGGAAAAGCTCAATGGATGGCATGGCATGGATGAGAAAAGTGGACCCCTCAAAATACTAAGGATAAAAGGATTGACTCAAGCTCAAAGCTCAAGACTCTACATTTTATATTTTAGTGATCCAAGATCACATTGAGTATATAGGAAAAGCCAATACTATCAAGGAGGGATGAGGTGTTGCTTAATGAGGTTCTTGCTTCATAGTGCTTAGTGATATGCTCCAAAACCCTCAACTACTTTACGACATCCACATATGACCTAAACCAAAAGTCAAACTCGGCCCTACCGATTCTTTCTATCTGGCTCCACCGAATTCATATGTCATAGCCACTGCCACAAACCCTAGGCAAATCGGTCTCACTGATAGGGATCTCGGTCTCACCGAGATGGGATTGTAATCTCTCTGTTTCCCTTCGTAACGTTTCGGTACCACCAAGATGAGAGATCGGTCCCACCGAGATTGCAATGTAAACTCCCTGTTTCCTTTTTGTAACATTTCGGTCTCACCGAAATGAGCGAACCGGTCCTACCGAGTTTACCTGACCAACTCTCTGGTTAGCTTACCAAAATTGGTCGTACCGAGTTTGTGTAATTGGTCTGACTGAGATTACGTTATTCCCTAACCCTAATCATATCGGTCCTACCGAGTTGCATGTCGGTCCCACAGAAAATCCTAACGGTCACTAGATTTGCTGAATCGGTCCGACTGAGTTTCTCAATTCGTTCCCACCGAGTATGGCAAGTTGTGTGTAACGGGTAGATTTTTTGTGGAGGCTATATATACCCCTCCACCTCCTCTTCATTCATGGATAGAGCCATCATAAAAAACCTACACTTCCAACTTGCATTTTTTGAGAGAGAACCACCTACATTTGTGTTGAGGCCAAGATATTCCATTCCTAGCCTTCCCCTACATCTCTAGCCTTCCCCAAGTTTCTTTCCACTCAAATATTCTTTCCACCAAATTCAAATCCTGTGAGAGAGAGTTGAGTGTTGGGGAGACTATCATTTGAAGCACAAGAGCAAGGAGTTCATCATCAACACACCATTTGTTACTTCTTGGAGAGTGGTGTCTCGTAGATTGGCTAGGTTTCACTTGGGAGCCTCCGACAAGATTGTGGAGTTGAACCAAGGAGTTTGTAAGGGCAAGGAGATTTCCTACTTCGTGAAGATCTACCGCTAGTGAGGCAAGTCCTTCGTGGGCGTCGGCCATGGTGGGATATACAAGGTTGCTTCTTCGTGGACCCTTCATGGGTGGAGCCGTCCGTCGACTCGCGCAACCGTTACCCTTCATGGGTTGAAGTCTCCGTCAACGTGGATGTACGATAGCACCACCTATCGGAACCATGACAAAAACATCCGTGTTTCCAATTGTGTTTGAATTCTCCAAACCCTTCCCTTTACATTCTTGCAAGTTGCATGCTTTACTTTACGCTGCTCATATACTCTTTGCATGCTTGCTTGAATTGTGTTGAGATTTCTTGACTTGTGCTAATATAGCTAAAATCTGCCAAAGACTAAAATTGGGAAAAGGATAAGTTTTTATTTGGTCAAGTAGTCTAATCACCCCCCCCTCTAGACATACTTCCGATCCTATAGCGCAGCACAAATGTTGCTTAATGGGGCTGGAGCAGAGGCCGGACTGCTAGTTGGGCTCTTGGCATGCCTGGCGATCCTGTTGCGGGGTACTCCGGACTCGCTTGATGGTGTTTGGCGTTGTTGTCGCCGGATTGGTGGTTTGCCGGAGAAGGCTGGTTTGTACTTCTGGCGCAAGGGCTGCCTTATGCTCTTCTGTACGGAGAGAGTGGTCCATGTTTCCAATGACTGTTATGACCCCGCGAGGTCCTAGCATCTTGAGCTTGAGGTGTGCATAGTGTGGTACCACATTGAATCGAGCGAATGTGATTCTTCCAAGCAGTGCATGATAACCACTACGGAAAGGGATGATGTCGAAGATTAACTCCTCGCTTTAGAAGTTATCCGGAGATCCGAAGACCACTTCTAGTGTTATGGAGCCCGTGCAACAGGCCTCTACTCCTGGAATTACACCTTTGAAGGTGGTTTTGGTGGGCTTGATCCTCGAAGGGTCGATGCCCATTTTGCACACTGTGTCCTGATAAAGCAGGTTCAGGCTGCTGCCGCCAGCCATAAGGACTCTCGTGAGGTGGAATCCATTGATGATTGGGTCTAGGACCAATGCGGCTGAACGGCCGTGACGGATGCTGGTAGGGTGATCCCTGTGATCAAAGGTGATCGGACAGGCTGACCATGGGTTGAATTTTGGGGCGACTGGCTCCATCGCATAGACGTCCCGTAGTGCTCGCTTCCGTTCCCGTTTGGGGATGTGGGTGGCGTAGATCATGTTGACCGTTTTCACCTGGGGAGGAAATTTCTTCTGTCCCCCCGTGTTCGGACACCAGGGCTCCTTGTCATCGTCGATGTGCAGTCCCTTGTCCTTATTCTCGGCGTTTATTTTACCGGCCTGTTTGAACACCCAGCAGTCTCTTTTAGTGTGGTTTGCTGGCTTATCCGGGGTGCCATGAATTTGGCACGTGTGATCAAGTATGTGGTCCAGGCTGGACGGTCCCTGATTGTTTCTTTTGAAAGGCTTTTTCCGCTGACCGGATTTTGAGCCACTGAATCCAGCGTTGACTGCCGTGTCTTCAGTGTTGTCGCTGTTCTTCTGTCGCTTATGTCTATTGCGCTGTCGCTTGCCGTTATTGTCGCGGACATCTGAAGTGCCGGAATTTATTGGCATGGTGCCACTGCGAGCCAACCAGCTATCCTCGCCCATGCAAAAGCGGGCCATGAGTGTCGTGAGGGACGCCATGGACTTTGGTTTTTCCTGGCCGAGATGTCGGGCGAGCCACTCATCGTGGATGTTATGCTTAAAGGCTGCCAGGGCTTCGCTGTCCGAACAGTCGACAATTTGGTTCTTTTTGGTTAGGAACCGAGTCCAGAATTTCCTGGGTGACTCTCCGGGCTATTGGGTAATGTGACTCAAGTCATCAGCATCCGGTGGTCGCACGTACGTGCCTCGAAATTTGTCGAGGAACGCGTCCTCCAGGTTTTCCCAACTGCCGATGGAATTTGCTGGTAGGCTATTTAGCCAATGCCAGGCTAGTCCTTTGAGTTTAAGGGGAAGATACTTGATGGCGTGTAGATCGTCTCCACAGGCCATGTGAATGTGGAGAAGGAAATCTTCGATCCATACTGCGGGGTCTGTTGTGCCATCATATGATTCGATGTTTACGGGTTTGAACCCTTCTGGGAATTCATGATCCATCACTTCGTCAGTGAAGCAGAGGGGGTGTGTGGTGCCTCTATGTCGGGCTATGTGGCTACGCAGTTCGAATGAGTCTGGCTGGCTGTATTCGGCCCGGACGGACTTGTTGATAGTGTATCTGACGTGACGATCATCGTCACGTGTTGGGGCGAGCCCCCACGATCCATAGATCGATCTTGGTTGGGCCGTAGTGTATTGGCATAGGGGTGCGAGCTGGTATTCGGGCTGATACACCGTTTTATCCCGGCCACGAGGTGGCCGGTCAGCCGTGTGGCGCTCGAGTCCATATTCCTCAGCTGCCAGGACTTCAGTCCATCTGTCTGTGAGCAGGTCTTGATCAGCTTGGAGCTGCTGTTACTTCTTTTTCAGGCTCCTCGCAGTGGCCATAAGCCGGCGCTTGAAGCGCTCCTACTCCACGGGGTCCTCAGGCACGCCGAACTCGTCGTCGCCGAGGCTAATCTCGTCTTCAAAGGGGGGCATGTAGTTGTCCTCCTCCGGATATCCATCTGTCGCCTGTTCGTCTGGGCTGACCTACCCGTCTTCCTGTTCGGCCTGCTCGAAGGCAAGCTGATCAGGATTGTATTCATGTTCGGCACTATTCGGATTGTTTTCGTCTCCTGTGCTGGTATTACTGGGGTGGGGCTTGGAGCGGCGCCGACGACGCCCATGCTTTGCTTTCTTCGTTGAGGGGTTATCCTCCATTGCCTCATCGCCATTGGTTTCTTTCGGAGTGTCCACCATATATATATCGTATGAGGAGGTGGCTGTCCACTGCCCCGTGGGCGGTGGTTCCTATTCTTCTCCTACATCGTCTTCCACACCGTCGATGTCTTCAGAGTCGAAATCAAGCACGCCGGTCAAATCATCGACCGTGGCAATGAAGTGGGTGGTGGGTGGGCAACGAATTCCTTCGTCGCCTGCTTCCCACGCAAGCCGGACATAGTTCGTCTAAGAGTCTCCTGAAAAAGAGAGAGACTTTACCGAGTTCAGCATGTCGCCAAAGGGAGAGTGCTGGAAGATATCCACAGCGGTGAACTCCATTACCGGATCCCAACCAGATTCGGCGGGCACGGGGGTGTGCAGACTGGAACCTACAGCCGGATACGAGTTCGGTGTAACAGACTTCCTTGGGGGTGAAGCCGGTGCTCGGCTGTACCGCCGATGAGCGTGCGACCTTCGGGGCGGGGTCCATCCACCCGTCCTCGGACGACGCGATCTGCCCCGGATTTAGGTCTGGAGCTCCTGCGGGCGCGATATCCTGAGTATTTTCAGACAGCAGGTCTAAGCCGTGCTCGTTGTGACTGTTCGGCACTCCTGGCATAGGCCCGAATCCGTCGAAGATCAAGTCTCCCCGGACATCGGCCGTGTAGTTCAAGTTTCCGAACCTGACCTAATGGCCAGGGGCGCAGATGTCGATCTGCTCCAGATGGCCAAGCGAGTTGGCCCGCAGTGCGAAGCCGCCGAACACGAAGATCTGTCCGGGGAGAAAAGTCTCACCTTGGACCATGTTGTTGTTGATGATTGAAGGAGCCATCGAGCCTTGTAGCGATGACACAAAGGAACTCTTAATGAAAGCACCAATGTCGGTGTCAAAATCGGCGGATCTCGGGTAGGGGGTCCCCATATGTGCGTCTAAGGCTAATGGTAACCGGAGGCAAGGGACATGATGTTTTACCCAGGTTCGGGCCCTCTTGATGGAGGTAAAACCCTACTTCCTGCTTGATTGATATAAATGATATGAGTATTACAAGTGTTGATCTACCACGAGATCATAGAGGCTAAACTCTAGAAGCTAGCCTATGATGATTATGATTGTCCCTATACGGACCAAACCCTCCGGTTTATATTGACACCGGAGGGGGCTAGGGTTTACACAGAGTCGGTTACAAAGGAGGAGATCTAATATCCGGATTGCCAAGCCTGTCTTCCACGCAAAGCAGAGTCCTATCCGGTCACGGGACGAAGTCTTGAGTCTTGTATCTTCACAGTCCATCAGTCCGGCCAAAGTATATAGTCCGGTTGTCCGGATACCCCCTAATCCAGGACTCCCTCACCCACCTGCTAGTGTTCATCAACCGTTGACTTCATCCTGCCTCCACCAGCTATTGTTCATCCACGGGGTCTTGTTCATCCAGCCTCCAGCGGCTACTGTTCAACCAGCCCTCCACGAGGTCTTGTTCATCCAGCCTCCACCGGCTACTATTCAACTAGGCCTCCACGGGTCTTGTTCATCCACCCCCAACCGGCTCGGGCGAGGCAGCCTCCTCGGGGGCCTGTTCATCCAGCGATAATGGCCTACTACTGCCACAGGGTCCTGTTCATCCAACCCCCACCGGGAACTGTTCATCCAACCCCCAATTATGGTCATTGTTCATCAAGAGGTAGCAGGATAGGTTGGCTTCAGTTAGAAGCAGTAGCGAAGGAATCACTCGGGTTTGGGTAACAGACAAGGGATCCACCAATCATTCGAGTTCAGTAACGTGCAACTAGTGTAATCGCTCAGGTTCAGTAAGCAAACGCCTTGCTCAGGTTCAGTTGGAGCCCAACCCTTCGCACACGCGCGCGTACGTGCGGGTACGAGAGAAACACGCACACCTTCATGCATTGCTCGGCCCCAACCACCCACCGTAACTGGGAACTCCCCGATATTTTCCTTTCCCTTGCTTCTACCATGATTTTTTCGTCATGGACGGCCCAAAGAATGTCATGCAGGTGCGTCCCCGGCCCGCCCAGGAAGAAAAGCCCATTTTCTGTCATGATTTTTTTCATAGAAGTTGGAGCCCACCACATCTATGTTGATACGTGCTTTTCTCACAATTATCATCATAGAAGTGTCATAAGCATGACAAAAAAATCGTTTGGCCCAAAATGTCATGGATGTGTCTTTTTTGTAGTGTTTTTAGTTGTCTTGCAGGTGATGCATGTGTGTGTTGGGCTTGTCACTGGCTCGGCCAGTGCCCTAACTAACTATTTGGCTTCTGGTGCTCACGGGATGGTGGTTCATGTAAAAAATATATTTCTTTATCTTAATAAAGACCGACTCCGGCCTTTCGAATACAAGATAGACACCATATGCAACATGCAACCACATATGACACCGCTAAGTTAAAGCAAGCACCTGGGATGGTAGTTCATGGCGAGCGAGATCATCAACTCCAGAGCTACGTTTACCGTCTCCAAGTGCTCACACTACACCCTTCAAAGTGCCAAAACGTGTCTTGACTACCCACATAGAATGCTGGATTGACTTCTCTCTTTTCTTTCATGTTTCTACCAATAGTTTGGCAGAGGCTGAAATACCCATGCATAAAAAAACAATAGTTAGAGTATGGGTGAAATGTGTGTAGAACTAGTGCACTGTAAAAGTAGCAGATATCAGGTGGGTGAAAAATAAATGATAGGAGACATATGATAGCTCTACAAGTGTCACATCCCTAGTTCTGGTATGCACTAGACTAGCCCTTCATGTGTGCATCATGTTTAAATTTTATTTAAGCTGAAATGGGGATTGCTCAAACCCTAGCACTAGATCAAATCAACTAGGTTCAAATAAAAATATTCTCAATGAACCCAAAACGCTCTTCAGAAAAGTTCATTATTTTTTGATTGGTCTAGAACCTCTCCCAAAAATGGTGCACATTTTTCTAGGACATTCTGGATTTTTGAATTAAATCTTATGGTATTTGCATTTGGGCATTTAATTGCTAAATAATATTTTAAATGCTCAAATAATCACAAACTGAAATGTTTGCTGTTGGAAATATTCCAAACAGTGACATTGAGCAGTTTCATGATTTTTGGAAATGCCCTGGCATTTTTAATAAAGCCAAACACAATTACAGAAAATAGAAAACAGAAACAATTTAGTAGAGAGAGAGAGAACGCTTACCTGGGCCACTTACCTGGCCACCTACCTGTGCAGCCCACCAAAGCCGGCCCAGCCCACCATCGATTTCCCTCCTGTCGTCTTCCTCCTACCAGTAGGAGCAGCTGCGTGCTCGCACGCGCGCAGCCGAGGAGGCCAGCTCCTCCCTGCCTGGCTGCCCCCTCGTCGCTCTGGACGCTTTCCGCGAAACCACGCAACCCCCTCGACTCCTCTCACTTTCCTTGTGCTCCTCCCTTCCTCTCTTTCTCTCTTCCGTGAACGCCCGAGTGGAGCCCGTCGCCGCCGTTTGTTGCTGCTGCACCCTCAGCCACCTCCTCGCCTCCCCGGCGCATCCATCGGCCTCGCCACCGTCGCCTACGCCTTCTGCACCGATCCAAGCGACGCGGGAAGCCCGAAACGCCGTCCTCGCCGTCTTCTTCATCCTCGGTCCACCGAGATCGCCATCGCCGCCCCGCTTGCTCCGGCCCCTCCCCGAGCTCGCCGTCTGCTCCAACCGACTCTCCGTGAGCTCCTCTTCCTCCTCCCCCTTCCCATTCTCGGTGTCGAGCACCACAGCAACCGCACCGAGCTCGGCCGCACCCGCCGCCGCCACCGCACGTCGCCGTCGTGGCCACAGACACGTTGGATCGATTCCGAGCACGTCATCATCTCCACCGCACTCGCACGAGCCGTAGCACTCCCCACGCGCCTCGCTGTGCCCCCCTAGCATCGGAACCAACCTCGCCCGAACTCCGACGACCGCCAAGGTCATTGCCGGCGATGTTTCCTGCCACCCCAGCACCTCCCACCGGCACCACTCGACGCGCGCGAGCTCCAGCTCCACATAGCCGCTCTCCACCGTCGATTTGGTCACCGGAGGAGGAAACCCGCACCTCTCAGCCGTCCCTGGCCCTGCCAGCGACGAGCCCCGGGTCAACTCCGGCGAGTTTGACCCGGGTTTGACCGCACTTTGACCCGCTCTGTCTCTCTGACGTGTGGGCCAGGCACTGTTTACTTAGGTGGTAGATTAGTTAACACTAATTAATTTAGTTAATTAATTAAGCCACCGACATGTGGGCCCAGCCCTGCTGACATTTAGTTAGGATTAGCTTAACTCTATTTAACTCAGTTAGCTAACTAAGTAACTGACCAGTGGGTCCCACTGGTCAGGTTTGAGCTGGGTCAACCTTGTTGACTGCTGACATCATGGTGACGTCACCCTGACGCAATAAAGCATTTTCTGGATTTAAGTTTATTCAGGAAATTCCAGAAATTGTCCAAAACTTCTAAAAATCATAGAAATTCAACCGTAACTCCAAATGAAACAAATTATATATGAAAAATTATCAGAAAAATCCAATATATCCATCTGAATCATTTTCATGCATGTTAGAACAACTTATGGCTGATGTTTAGGACAAATCATATAAATGACATTTGAATTTCACATATGGAGTTTGGATTTGAACTTAGGGTTCAAACAAACTTCATTTAACTTTGTTGCTAGCTGCATTAGCTCAAAACACCAGCATGTTTCCATGTCATGATCATGCATCATATTGTGCATTGCATTGATTGTGTTCTTCCTTGTTTGTCGATGTTTGTCCCCTCTCGATAGACGTGGTTTCGACGATGAGTTCGATGACACCGATGAAGAACTATACTATCTTCAGAAGTGCCAGGCAAGCAAAACCCCCTTGTTCATTCTGATACAATCCTACTCTCTCGCTCCTGCTCTCTTTTAGTGCATTAGGACAACACCGATTCATCTGTTACTTGCTGCGGTAGCTGAACCCCTTTATCCTTTGCATGACCTGTCATTGCCACAGTAAATAGATGAAACCCACTAGCATGAGTAGGAGTTGTTTGAGCCCTGTTGTGCCTACTCATTCATGTTTGTTGGTCATGCCTGCTACTGCTTAGAGTTGAGTCAGGTCTGATTCATCGGGGATGAATCAAAGGCATGTGAACATGTCCTACTGTGTGTGAGCTAAGTGTGTGAACACGATTTGGTAAAGGTAGCGGTGAGAGGCCATGTAGGAGTACATGGTGGGTTGTCTCATTGAAGCCATCCTCAGGAACTGAGTTCTGTGTTTGTGATCCATGAACAGTTACTACCACACATTGGGCTCCGGGCGCTCCAAGCTCTCTCGACTTATTAATCAACTCGATCTCTATCCAGGAGTTGCAACTAGTTTCTGGTGTTTGTAGGTAGTGTTAGTAGTCTACCAAGTGGCACCTGGTACAGGTGGGCTTGGAACAGACTAGGCACAATGGCACGGTGTACCAAGTGGCACCCAGATGGTGGGCTTGGGAACCTTGCTCACATCGTTTAGGGCCGTGAGCGACACCCCTGCCGGATCTCCTTGCGGATGGAACCCGAATAGGCAATAAACCTGGACGACTTGTGTGGTTAGTCAAGTCGTGGCCGACACCCTTGCTGGGCTTCCTCTTGAAGGTTGCCGAGTACATGTCGTGTAAACGGCGGTAAGTGGTGAGAGCGTGTGTGAAGAAGTACACCCCTGCAGGGTTAATATGATCTATTCGAATAGCCGTGTCCGCGGTAAAGGACTTCTGGGTTACCTGTATAGTTCATAGACAAGTGAAAGTGGATACTCTAAAATACGCAAGATAAGTGTGATTGCTATGGATGGCGTTCTCGTAGGGAGACGGGAGCGGATCCATAGTGGTGTATTGATATGGTGAATATGTGGACTTGTGTGCGCCACCTCAAAAGAGTTAGTTGCAGTCGTAGTTCAGGATAGCCACCGAGTCAAAGCTGGCTTGCTGCAGTTAAACCCCACCACCCCCCTTGTTGATAATGATGCATATGTAGTTAGTTCTGATGTAAGTCTTGCTGGATACATTTGTACTCACGTTTGCCTATTTTACGTTTTTGCAGAGAGACTTCAGTCTCACTAGTAGTACTGTGTGGACTTCGACGTTTAGCTTGTTACCTCAGCTATGATCTTGTGCCCTCGGCAAGATCTGGTAGATAGACAGGCTCCTCAGCCTTTTTCATTTGTAGATGTCTGTACTTAGACATGTTAAGCTTCCGCATGTGCTTTGACTTGTATGCTCTGATTGTTGGGTCATGAGACCCATGTTTGTAATATCTCGCTCCTCGGAGGCTATTGAATAAAATACTTGAGTCGTAGAGTCATGTTGTGATGCCATGTTGTATTTGCACATATCAAGCATATTGTGTGTATGTTATTGAAATGCTTGGTATGTGTGGGATCTGACAACCTAGTTGTTTATCCTTGGTAGCCTCTCTTACCGAGAAATGTCTCTTAGTGCTTCCACTGAGCCATGGTAGCTTGCTACTGCTTCGAAACACTTAGGCTGGCCGAGATGTGTTCTTCTTCGTTCCTGTGTCTGTCCCTTCGGGGAAATGTCATGCGGTGTCTACCGGAGTCCTGCTAGCCCAGTTGCTATAGCCTGGATTCACTCGCTGATGACCGATACATTCGTGGCTGGGTCATGTATGCTTGTCCCTGTAAGTTAGTGCCACTTTGGGTTCACGACTAGCCATGTCAGCCCGGGTTCTTTGTCATATGGATGCTAGCGGCACTATCATATACGTGAGCCAAAAGGCGCAAACAGTCCTGGGCCAGGTAAGGTGGCACCCGTGGGAATACCGTGCGTGAGGCCGCAAAGTGATATGATGTGTTACATGCTAGATCGGTGTGACTTAGGATCGGGGACCTGACAACAACATTGTATGGCAAACGAAATTAGATTCTACTCCATAAGATTTTGTAATATATGAGCACATGGATGGATGGGAAATGTAGGTACACCTCCAGCAAACCACCACATGTGGTCCTATAAAAGTAATAGTCCATTGAAAATAAATAGGTCAGTCAATTTTTTCTCAATCATCTGATCTACAAGGAACTGGCAGATGGCCTTCGTCTTGAACCGCCAGCAGCTACCGGCCTAGACCCCTGCCTCCGCCGCCCTGCCCTCCCCTTGACCTCACACCACCGCTCTGGTTGGCAGTGCCCCCCGACCATCCCTTTAAATTCGGCCGACCTCCAGGTCGGGCGCCCGTAGCTCCTAGGCCTCACACACCCTGTTACGCCGGGGAATGCTTCTTTTAATTGGGAATCAACTGAATAGGAATTGAAATCTAGGGGGCGACGGACCTCTAGCTAAGGTGAAATAGTATATGAGGAGAAACCTTGTGCATTGCGAGTTACTAGGAACATCTACTATCAGAAAGAAGGTGCAGGAAGAAGCGATCAACTAGTGTCTTCTATGGGATGAATACCATGCAAGAAGACACATAAGATTTGCATGAATAAGGGAAAAGGAGTAATAGTTCCGTTGCCAGTGTTGTTTCCTCGTGATTTCGTAGCGATGTTCTTCTTTTTACCGGGGGAACCTATGTTGTGGAGGAGGGTGGAGCCTTGGACGAACCCATCGCCGAATTGTTGACTGTGTTGTGGTGGCCATCTGTTGGTAGAGTGGAAGCAGATCCGAGGCAACAAAGGATGGCGTAGCGGGAACAACTCCGGTGCAGTGGACGGTGGCAATGTTGGAGCGATAGTGGTGAGGCGCAGGACGGCATGGTTGAACTGGTCAGGTAAGGTGCACATTGCCGTCTTGGAGGCAGCTCGGCCTCAGCTTCAACTACTTGTTGTGGAGATCGTTGCGCTTGCGGTTGCGGTGGATGACAACATCAGGGTATCGGCTCCAACGTGATGGAGGAGGGCAACGGTTGATTGGTGGGATGGGGTGGCCTATGAAGGAAGCCAGGGTTTCACGGCTGGTGGAAAGGTAGTTTTGGCGCCCATGGAGTACGAATGGGGAATCGTACATGGGGCAGGGGAGCAAAGGGGGAACCATATTTCGGTCTGGGACATGCTTGTTTTTTTTTGTTGAACAGATGGGACACGCTTGTTTGAAATTTGGGGAAAGTACAAACTTTCCCCCCTCCTAAATTTTGGACCTACTGCAGGTTGGGGGTAGGACGGTAATCCCAAGTGTCCCAAATAGTGGGCGGGAGCGATTTTGGCAATGGTGTACGAATGTTTTTCGGAGGCGATTTACGTGGAATCTAGATGAAGTTACAAACCTACCCCGGTTTATACCTTTGGACGCCGAGCCAGTAGGTTTCACGAGTCGGAGTTGGAAAACTAATTTCCACTACCAAATATTGGTCTCGCGCGGTTTTGGGGGAGTAGAGGATCTTGTGGAGCATCGTTTGAAATTTTGGAACAAAAGCATTCATGTTTAGAGTACTCTTGAACTTTGAGGATTGACCTAAATAGACAACGTTAAATTTGACCTTGTATGTTGGAAAACCTAATTAAATTACGCGCTTCTTTTTGTAATTTTGACTCTTGAAAATCCTATAACTATGACTATTTTGGAATGGAGGAGGTAAATTTGAATCTATTTTTTACACGACTACATATGCTATTATGTACAAAAGCAGAGCAAAGATTGGTGCCCCCATAATTTAGGTATGATTTACAAATGCCATGATCTCGAATTCAAATAACTGAATGGACTTCATGTTGAATTCGAATTTGTTTTAAACCACCATAAGTTGAATTCAAATGTATGCTAGTTCCTAGCTAGCTATTTCAAATGTTCATTGAGTAACTTTTGTATGTATAATGTGCTTTAGACCTCACGTTTATATTCGAATTGCTAAAGCGATGCATTGTCTGGAGTTCAACATACCGACTCTACGGATCAATTATGTCGAATAATAACATAGACATGCTCAAATTCGATAGAATATAGATGTCTGATGGATCAATGACCGTTTCTTATGCGAATTGCAAAATCATGATCCCATCCTAATATTTGGTTACAATTTATATTTTTAATCAGTGTGTACATTAGTATTTTACGTGTAGTTTCACTCTCCATAGGCCCCTCCTCACACACGCGCTAACTTTCTCTGCCACACATACGCGCACTCGATGTATATCCATCGGGGTGTCTCTGACACATGCTCACACACTCTCTCCTGAGGTGTCTTTCTCGCACACATGCTCTCGATATCACCCTCCCTCCCTCTCACAACCATTTACGACTGTTTTCACTAACCTTTATGACAAGCACTCTTCCTCTGACACGCATACGCACACACAATCCCCATCGACTATTTCTCTATACATAGACCTGCCTACATGTCTCCCGCATGCACATTATCTTTAGGCTTATCTCGCACGCATTGTCTCCATCTCTTTTCCTAATTAATGAATATGTAGAGCACTCTGTAGGATGCCCCTTAAAGTTAGGTTGGATGAATGGTAATATCAAAGATAAGGGGTTAGCTTAGTCCAAGGACCTAAGGTTACAAATCCTAGCGGGCTTTGTCAGTGGACACAGAGTCCTTCACGACTCTGGTATCTTTGTCTTGTATGACTAGTCCTCCATGGGTCTCCCTGAAAGCGTCACGGGTAGATCAATGTGGCGCCGGATGGAATCAACCCAAGGGCCTCACCTCGGCCCAACGGACATCACGCGGTGACACACCCTCTGCCCCTAGGTCTCGTTATCTTCTCACACCCACACATACCAACACATACACCACACAAACTATTTCTCATCATGCCTCCATATATCCCTCCCCCCTTGCATGTACACACTCAAGGGCATCTCCTATACCTCTCTCATTTCTTGTGATATCTCCCCCACGTTGCCA
>NC_041393.1:356506074-356519739 GCF_002162155.2 Triticum dicoccoides
CCTCTCTCGAATACATACACATACCCTCTCTAGGCCCTACCAAATACGTCAACTACACATTCACACATGTTACATATTATCACGTACCCCATCTCTACTCCTATAAAAGACTCAGTTGGTGATGATGGTGTGTCTGCCATCCATCATTTCTGATCATTAGATCTCCACCTAACAGCTCTGAGGTAAGTCGTGGCATTTGTGCAACAATAGCCCACTTCTCTGCTCCAATTGCAGAAAATCTCTACTCCTATGGAAGACCCAGTTGTTGATGATGCTATGTCTGCCACCTGTCATTTCTGACCATTAGATCCGCAACTAACGGCTATGAGGTAAGTTGTGGCATTTTTGCAACAATATCCTACTTCTCCACTCTAATTTGCAGAAAACCCCTTATTATCTTGAAAGCAACCACATCCCTCCCTCACCTCATCAAAACAGCCCGAGAAATATATCTTGAGTGAAACGTAATACAGTTTTAGTGGTTTATTATATCAAAACAAGAGTGTTTTCTTTCAAGTTTGTGAACAAGTACTATTGTACTTTGGATCCATTGCAACAGACGGGCACATTGCTAGGTGATCTAAAAAGCCCTCTCTTCATGTTTACTTCGCATACAACATTCCTTTTGAACACACAAAGTGTAGCCAAAAAATTATTTTAGAATTTCTACATATATACAACATTACAAAGGTATATGGAGTATGAAAGTTAATTTGCATTGCATGGTGCACCCAATGATATATATTCCGCAATATGAATTTTTATATTTTATACTATATATAAAGTTAGTCATAATAAAAAGAAACGAAGAGCATCTCTCTCGCCATCGCACACACCCCCTCTACACCCTTTCATGTACGCACACAAACTATCTCTAGGTCCTCTAAAAGTACGCCCCGGCACATTCACGCATGTTTCATCTTTCTGTCGCAATATATACAGTGACAATCACTGTATTTGAAGGAAAAGCACGATACGTACATGGACTTCAGAATCCACTCATTACGGTCACCATTTATGTTTTGTGGTTATTATACAGTCATGGGCTCACCGTACAGCTCTGTATTTGTTCAAGACACGACTAGTTGACCAGTTAAACGCTCCACATGGCACCTCTAGTATTGCATCCATTATCTCACTACCATTGGGCCCACCTGTTGATGTGTATAAGAATGAAAACAAATGATAAAAAATATTGGACGGTGGGTATTTAAAGTCATGGCCGCAGGCACAGCGGACAAGGTGGCCTTGTATTGGTATGTTGAGCCGTCTGTTTTAACACACAAGAGCTGGTGTGGTGATTATACACACATGCATGCATGCCCACGAACTGCATGCATGCAACACTCACATGTACACATGCAGCCAGGCAAGCATGCAACACTCACATGCACACACGCACGCATGCATCCATACACCACATGACCAACACACATGCTCACACTCAAGTTCTCAACCTACACGTGCATGCGCACACATCAGGCCCTGACAGACACATACACAACCAGGTGGTTCCCGCGCACAGGTTGGAGTCTTGCCGCGCCTGCGTAAATTTTTGTTTATCTTAATTTTTTCATCTGTGAACTGACAAGTAGGACCCACAAGGAACATGGTCAATTTAACCAGTCAACATAGTGCCATGCAGACATATCGCATAATCACCACAACACTAGCCGGTCAACAGAGTGCAATCTGATGTTGAACAGTGAGAAAGTGGCCGTATAATCACTGCAAAACATATATAGTGACCGTAATGAGCATATTCTGAAGTCCGGTTGTCGGATTCTTGGCTCCACAGACCAAAGAAGATTTGAACTCTAGGGCATGTGTGAAGAACTCAACCTCTCTAGCCTACCAACTCGTCGCCCCACATCCTAGCCCGATTGGCGTGAGCAAAGAAGAAGATGAACACGACAGTTTACCAAGGTAGCCACCTTTCGGTGTAAGACCCTACTCCTGCTTTGTGGTGGACTGGCCTCACGAGGGGCTGAGGATGAACTAATACGAAGGCTGAACAACCTCGCGAGATTCAGGGGTGAGGAATGAGTCGACCCCTTCTACGTTGGTGGCTAACCTATATTTATAGTGGCCTCGGTCCTCTTCCCCCAAAACTTAGGTGGGAAGGGATCCCATAGTAGCCAATTTGAAATGGGACAAGTAGTACATCTTATCCTGACGAAAGGTGGTCTTCGCGTGCAAAGCTTCTGGTCGTGACGCAGCAGTGGGCTCGGTGATGACATCCATCCTACCGTGCTAGTGGTCTTGGTCTCATTGCACCGGAATGGAAACCTTTGCTAGATTCCTTAGGAACCCACGCCTTTCCTTTCCTCCTTAGCACCAAAGAGGAAATTGCCTCTTCTACGCCCGCTGGCGCCTGCCTGCCTTGGTCGTCATGGCTTGCCTCATGGCAACCTCATGAGGCTGGGTACCTGCATAGAAATCTTCGCTCCTCAGGAGGCCGCCTGGGGAGGCCGCTCCCTCGGGAGATCTTGGTGTTGTCTACCTCTCGAGGCTTGGCCCCTTGCAAGGGTCTTGTCTGGGCGGTCTTGCGGATGGGTTGTACTAGGCCGTTGAGTGAGCCATGCCGTGGGCCGCAGGTAGGCAAGTCTGGGTACCCTGGTTCCCAGAATGCTGACAGTAGCCCCCGGGCACGAGGCGCGCTCAGGCTTGGCTTCAAGGCGAAGCCAAGGGGCAAGGGCAAAGCACCGTGAGCCCAATCACTTGCAGGCTAGGCTGATGTGTGGCGCTTGACGGGGCGTTGGCATCTCCGCTTTCCCATGCTGCTTCGGCAACCGCTCGACTTGACAACTGCCATCATTGCCCTGTTGCGTGCTTGCCCTCTACTTCTTATCCTCCTCACAAATCTGTGTCCTCTTTGCCAGATTATGCGATAGCTCCAATCCACCTTGCTGCCATGGCTCCCAGGAAGAAGAAGGGCAAGACCTCTGTGGCAGCAAAACCATCGTCGGGGCTGAAACCAACGCTGGGCCAGTCCATGGTGATCAACCACGAGGGGCTGGACAAGGTCTGACATGCAATCGCCACTGATTCCAACAAGTGGAAGGCAACGAAGATCTGGCCTGCCTCCCGGACTTTGGCTGACATGGAGGCCACTGGGATCCCCCTTCATCTTCACGCCCTTTTCGCTGGCCTGTTGCCGTTGTTCTTCGATTTCTTCAACACAAGATCCCGCACTACAAAATCCACACGCTGCATCAGGATCCCATATCCATCTTCCTTCTCTTCGCCTTCGCGTTTTCGTGCGAGGACTTCGTGGGCATTGCTCCGTCTATGGCCCTGTTCCACCACTTCTTCTCGCTCCAGCTGGTCGACGGTGAGCAACGCTCGGGGTGCTTGTCGCTTCAGGCAGTAGTGACGACTACATACTCTAGCATTGACTCCATGCTCTGCCCGGACGCGGGGAGGGGGGGGAGGGGGTTCGGAGGCAGTGGGTGTATGTAGACACCACAGTGTACATCCCCCTGCTCATGATCTCGTCTACCCCTGTGACGCCGAGATCCGGGTGGTGGACGCGAAGATGGTCGCCCCCCGGCCTGCCTTAGTCATGACCAGGTTGGCTAACCTGAAGAAGGCAGGGTAACGATGGCGATGGTGGTGAGGGAGTTTGTCTGGCGGCGCATCGCCCCGCTCCAACGCCATTCTCACCCAATGTGGGCTTTCACCAGCCCTGTAGAAGACATGAAGGTTCAGCAGCCTCCCCTTCCTACCAGCACACTTCGCGTAGTTCTCCGCCTCTTCACCGATGAAGAACCTGCCGGGATCCCTTTGAACGGGTTACTTCTTTACGATCACCCGAACGGGGGACTCTTTGCCAAGAAGATGTCACGCTTCGACGAGTGGGGACAGTTCCCCGAGGGGCCTCATGACAACCCCCTCCAGGTGAGCCCAAGGCATGAAGGCCCTGAGGCGCGTGTTCCCCGAGGTGATCGCTGGGGAGCGCGCGCCACCATGCGCTCCCCAGGCATCCGATTCCATCCCCACGGGCGGCGGGGAAGGAGCCCCTTCCATGAATGCAGCTATTTTCCTCGTCGTGGAGGGCCATACGCCAGCCCCCAGTGTGTATCTTTTTGATCTCGGGGCATCCCGCAAGAGGAAAGAGCCCAGGAGTTGCTGCAATCCTGCCCCAAGGACCCTGAAGAAGAGGAAGTGGATCGTTGTAGACGAGTAAGTACCTTGCCTTCCTCTTGACTCTTGCATATCGCGTGACCGTCTAACTTTTCTCCCTCGGGATCCATTCCCACGGGGGAGTGAGCGCGTCTCGAGCGCCACCTCTAGAGGGCACCGGTCCTGCCGCGACCTTAGGCCTCATGAGTCGGGCGGTTATGCACAAGGAGGTGCCAGTACCCGAGCCATGATCGTCCCTGGGAGGCCTCAGGCCTGCATTCCTGGTGTCCTTCTTCCGGGGAGATCT
Organism: Triticum dicoccoides; assembly: GCF_002162155.2. Taxonomy (NCBI): domain Eukaryota; kingdom Viridiplantae; phylum Streptophyta; class Magnoliopsida; order Poales; family Poaceae; genus Triticum; species Triticum dicoccoides. The sequence goes on from NC_041393.1 coordinate 356,510,507, forward strand.
CCGAAGCATGGGGGTCATGCCAAGGGCTCCCCCACAGATTCCCGCGGGTAGCTGGGCACCCTACGGGATGGCGCCATCCCCGAGCAGCAGGGCGAGTCCATGTTGGGCCCCGTCTTGGGCTGTAGGAGCAGGCAAGGGAGTCCCAGCCCTCGGACTCCTGCCGGAGGCGGGTGAGTCCTCACGCGCCTCTCCAGTTGACTTGGGCGTGGAGGAAAGCCCAGGCCGGGAGTTGTAGCTCGCATGCTGGTGCAGTGCCGTCTGGCACGGCCTCCATCAAGAGGCATCGAGCGCGCTGGGGTGCCTCGAGTGGAGCTTGGTGACGTTGACTCCCGCCTTGAGGCGGAGCACCTGCGTCTGGCGCGCGAATGGCGTTGGCTAGGAGTCGCCAGCAACTTCAGTCAATTGTAGGGTGAGCATGCCCGAGAGGAGTCAGAGGGGCCCATGGCCGCGGTGTGGGAGGCTCGCGATCGTGCCATGGAGGAGGCCTGAGCCGGAGATCGTTGGGGCGAGGCTGTGGAGGGGCACGAGTGGGAGCTCCAAGATTCAAACGCCATCCTTGAGCAACAAGTCCGGGCACACACGGCCGCGCTCACCGCACCGGCGGTCGGGCTGCCCACGAGAAAGGCGAGGCCCCGCACACTCTAGGACATGCTGGCGCTAGAGGCGATGGAGCAAAGCTTGGAGCGCGAGCAGCTGGAAGAGATGGAGCGCCAAGTGGTCGCTATTGAGGATTCCCTCGCCTCTCGGGAGGCGAAGATCCAACGAGAGGCTGATGAGAAGGTGGTAAGGATCTGCAGGACCCTCGCCGAGGAATACCGTTGGAATCTGGGGCTCCAGGAGGCTCGCTTCTGCACGAGGAGTGGCGAGGTGCAGGGCGAGGCCGACGCCCTCAAGGAGAAGCTAGCTGCAGCGGAGCAGCACGACAAGGGCGATGGGGAAGCTCGGGCCACTGCCGAGGCCGAGCTGTCCTTCCTCTACCAGCAGGTAGAAGGCGTTTCTTCCCTCGTGGAGAAAGCTTCAGACGCGGCGAGCCGAGCCCGGGCGCCGTAGCGCGAGCGCTCCCAGATGTTCCAGGCCCTAAGGCTAAGGGCCAACTAGGCCCTGAGCAGCATTTGTGATGAGAACGTCTCCAGCCCGTTGGTTGCCGATGATGCCGGTTATCTCAACTTCTGCACCAAGGTCGTGGCAAGCCTTGAAGGTGGGGCGAGGAGGGCGCGCCGGCTCATCGAGGAGAGGAGTTGCGACCTTCTTGCACGCGCGTTCTCGCACATCTTCAACCACCTTCTTCGCTTCGATCCCGACTTTGACTTCGATGCCGCGATAGCCCCCATACTCAGAGAGGTCCAAGGCATCCTGGTGGGCTGGGTGGAAGATCATGTGGACGACCTGATCGCGGAGCTCGCCCCTGCCAAGGACATGTGGTCTAAGAACACGGGGCCGATGATGATGATGAGGGCGGCAACGATGGTGATAGCGCGTCTCCCTAGGCTTGTTTTCCATGTTTTCCTGTCAAGAGTTTGAACGTGACCGCACGGGGATGCGAAAGCATTTTTGGAAGAACTTTCTCTATGATGTATTAAATAGTATTGCACTCCCTGATGTAGCATTTCCTTCACTTTTCGCGCACCCGTGATCCTTGGCCAGGGACGGCCGTCATGCTAATGTTAGGTTGCGGTGACAGATCAAGGCCCGGAGGCGGGCGCCTGTCGAGAGCCCTGGGCAATATGCACCCGCCAACTCGCTCGAGAGCACCGCGCAAGGTTCCAAACGCTGAGGCCCCGGAGAGGTGTTCACGTGAGCAAGCCCGTGGTTGGTGTGGCCTGGGCCTTAGGGCATCTTCACCGCCGCTGGGCCAACCCAAGTGTGTGCACCGCGCCCAGCCCCCGATCGCGGGGTGCGATGGAGAGAGCCATGGGTGCCCGCCATCTTTCGCGAAGACGGAAATCAAGCGAAAAAACCCTTAGAAGAAGAAAAGCCAGGACCCCCCCTCGAACAAAAATGCAAGAGCCACGAGTTTATTCCAAGAAGTAGCAAATTTGGTTACATGAAAAAACAAAGAATAGCCGCGTCCGACACCTATGCTAGTCTTCCAGTCTTCCCGCCAGCGCGGAGCATGGGGCTTCCACTTGGTGTGGGCATTGTCATTGGGGGACCGTGTTGTTCGCCAGTGCGGAGCATGGGGCTTCCACTGGATGTGGGCATAGTCATTGTAAGACCATGTCTTCTGCCAGCATGGAGCATGGGGATTTCACTAAGACGTGGGTGGGAGCCCCCGTGAGTCTCACGGGCAGCACTCATGAGCCTCCGGGGCATGTACAGGCCCACTCATTATTACATGAGAGTGCCACAGGCGAGGACTTGGGTCACCGTAAGGCGGACGCCTCCGTCTTGGTCGGGGACCCCGCCCCTTGCCCTAGGCCATGCACTGGCAAGCCTGAGCGCTTGTAGTCCTGGGCGGGTCCTCTGGACGCGCCACCATATTGGCCTCAGGCCTTCTAGTCAGCTCGCGATGCCCATTTCTGAGATCCTCCCTAGCCCTCATGGGCCCCTCGGGCCCTCATGATGCTCCTTGGTCTTGTGGGCCCCTCGAGCCTCTGGGGCCCTGTCCTGGTCCGAGGTGCCACCTCGTCGGGTGTGCCCTTGCACGCAGAATCTGCCTACCGTCTCACGGGCATGCACCAAATGTAAGTCTCCTGCGCTCTAAAGTTAGCAAAAATATGTTCTGAAAGTATTTGTCTCAGCAGTCAAGGCCCTGCTTGCAGCCCCAGGGCCTCTAGAGGCCTTGACAGTCTTGAGGGCCATATCAATGAAGGTCTGCTTTTCGGCAACCTGCGGGTTCTTCAGATTTGCCGGTCACCACCTCGCCATCGCGTCATGATGGCCAGGGGCGGCCCGCCATGGCGCCTTCCACTGGGGGCCGCTTACCCCGCCTGAAGCTCAGGGGGGGGTCTCGCTCGCCTTCTTTTCACCGCCTGTCCCTCTGGGTCCTTTTCCTGCGCAGACGTGACAAGAGCATGCCTAAGCCTGCAACAAGGGTCGAGACACAGGCGGGGGGAGAGGGGGTCCTCACCCCCGCAAGCGATGTCGAGCAGCTCTGCAACTCAGTCAAGCCAAGCAGCGCAGTCACCCTCCACAGGGCGGTAGCATAGTAATTCATGCACCGTGAGGAGCACGGCTCACGCGCCCGTCAGCCCCCGACGGGCGCGGTGGGGCGGAGCTGCGATAGTGTCGATCGAGTGCTCGGTGGCTCGCCTGCTATGCAGCACAAGGGGTGGCGGCGGTGAACCTTGTCGTTGGAGACGGTACACCGAGGGAGGCAGGGTATGACGAGGATTGCCACAATGGAAGGGTGCCATTTGATCTGAGTGCACAGCCCATCGCCCGACGTAGGCCCGACCAGATCTTGCCATGGCCAAGCGAGGATAGAGCATGGCTGGTGAAGAGGCAGGGCTTCGAGACGCCCCTACCTCGCACGCCAAATGTCGGATTCTGGGCTTCGTAGACCCAAGAAGGTTCAAACTCTGGGGCGTGTGTGAAGAACTCAACCTCTCCAGCCTACCAACTTGTCGCCCCACAGCCTATCCCAATTCGCATGAGTAAAGAAGAAGATGAACACAACAGTTTACCCAGGTTCAGGCCACCTTTCGCTGTATGACCTTACTGCTGCTTTGTGGTGGATTGGCCTCACGAGGAGCTGAGGATGAACTGATAAAAAGGATGAACAACCTTGCAAGGTTCAGGGGTGAGGAATGAGTCGACCCCTTCAACGGTGGTGACTAACCTATATTTATAGTGGTCTCGGTCCTATTCCCCCAAAACATAGGCGGGAAGGGATCCCACACTGGCTAATTTGAAAGGGGACAACTAGTACATCTTATCCTGACGAAAGGTGGTCTTCCCCTGCAAAGCTTCCGGTGGTGACGCAGCAGTGAGCCTTGTGATGACATCCGTCCTTTCGTGTTGGTGGTCTTGGTCTTGTTGCATCAGAATGGAAACCTTTGACAGATTCCTCGGGAACCCACGCATGTCCTTGCCTCCTTAGCACCAAAGAGGAAACTGCCTCTTCTGCGCCCGCTAGTGCGTGCCTGCCTTGGTAGTCATGGCTTGCGTCATGGCAGCCTCGTGAGGCTGGATACCTCCATATAAATCTCCGCTCCTCGGGAAGCCGCCTGGGGAGGCCGCTCCCTCGGGAGGTCTTGGTGCCGTCTGCCTCACAAGGGTCTTGTCTTGGCGGCCTTGCAGATGGGCCGTACCTGGCTGTCGAGTCAGCCACACCGTGGGGTGCAGACAGGCAAGTCTGGGTACCCTGGTTCCCAGAACACTGACATCGGTGACCGTATTACGCTTTTCACTTGAAATACACTGACCAGTGTATTTTTCTCTTCTCTCACTCTCTCTTTGGAGCCGAGTAGGCCAACGTGCTAGTGCCAAAATTGGCGCAAGCCACCCCACTATTGTTGTACTAGTTTTGTAAGAGCGAACAAGCATTGACGTCTATCCTACAAACTATAGATATGAGTTACAAATGTTATGAAGACGAATACAAATATTTGAATCCACTTTATGCCCAATTTCTCTCTGTAGGCCCTCCAAAAGAACATCACTACACGTTCTTTCATGTTACATCTAACAACTATGCAATGTAGCACTATTACACTCTAGCACAATAAATCATATGTGTTTCTAGTTTTACGAGATCTCATATTGTTACTTAATTATTCTGTTTTGCATACATTAAAATTGCCTTTGAAATGTATGGCTAGTATCATCTAGTGATATGAAAGGTCAGACTACACACACACACACACAAGGGCCCTTTACATGTTCAAGAATTTCACATCTTTCTCTCGGTCTGTGTGTCAAACCGACTAGGCCAAACTACCCTGTCTACCATGCGGAAAAAATCCCGCCCTCGCCTGTTTAATCCGGTTTGTATCAATGGATCATGCGAAACAGCAAAACTATAGTAGTACTACAATACAAGTAACAGTTCACTGGGCCGCTGTGTCGTGTACTCCTCCATCGTGAGAGTGGAGCATTCGCATTCATAAATTTTCTAGTCCGCTTCGCCAACATGTGGGACATCAAGCAACTGGGTCCATGTGCCATACCAAAATAATAGTGCAGAGCAGCAGGGGGTGCACCCCGGTCTTGGCGCCGTTGTAGTAATGAGCAATGAGGCGTCAAATCAAAAACTTGCACCTTTCCCACAGTTAAGTTGGAGGGATGAAGTGTTGATAAAGTTGGAGGGGTGAAGCAACCATCATTTCACTCTTTGCTGAATCCGCTTCTCCCTCATCTTCCACAAGTTAACCACGCGTTGCTTCTACCATTGTTCTGCCTGATGTGCGACGCCGATAGTCTAGGTACGTCATTGACACGTGGGACCGTATGTTAGCAAACCACTAGGCCAACCTCTAAAAATAAGAAACCTCCCCCGCCTTCCGTGCGGAAAAATCACCTCCTTTTTACTAATCATGATATATTTTTTAGATCAATATAATCGAGATTTTTATAGATGGCACGAAGCAGCAAAACCAAGTGGTATGCATAAGGGCATCCACAATCTGTAGACAAATTTTAAAATAGCTTTTGGCATCGATGGGAACCATTGTGGAGGGTGCTACCAAAGACAAAAGGGAACCGTAGCTCCCTAATTAACTTATTGAAGGAATAGAAAAATGCAACCTCTCTCCTCTTTCTCCCATGCTTGGACACATGTACAATATAGTGCATAGAGTCTACTCCCCTATCCCTTGTATCACAAATCATAAAGCAGTGAGGCATCAAATCACAAAGCACGTACGAAGCAACCATCATTTCACTCTTCGCTGACTCTGCTTCGCCATCGTCTTCTTCGAGAAACAACCTTTACCACACTAAACTGGAGTGACGGCACTATTGGGATAGTAGTAGTACATTTCGTCCTTCTTTGATTCAACAGACTTCCTGGATGCAAAGAAGGCGTTCGGCTTGCAGGCGGCACTTGTGAACAACTTATCGTGGTCTACCTCAATGGTGTGCTCCATTGGACGCACTTCACAAAAGCCACAACATTCGATATATCGTCGATGTCGCCGCAATGGGGAAGGAAGTCAAATAGTTACTACCTCCATTTTTTTGTATACAGGCCAATATCAAAATTACAATTTGTAGAAGGCCACAAGCAGTAATCGAGGAAAAATTGATGGGGTTTGCCTCATAGCAACCAAGGACATTAATATACCCTTGCATGCATGTAGAAGTGAGAAGGTTGGTTTGCATGGCGCTGCATTAATCCAACAATGAGGAGTGAGATGGTTAGCTCTTTGGGCTCTGGGGAAAAAATACGCATTAATTGACATGTCAAACAAGGATTTTTATCGATCAATCCCGTGAAGGAAAACCCTACCTTTCTTTTTAACACAAGTGTGTACTTGTATCCTGTTTGGGTCTGGGCCTTGCATTGCCATACTTTGCCACACATTTCTGCCAAGCTTGCCTAAACTTTTTCAAAAAAGGAGGTACACTTGCGCACGGCTGTCGCAGTCACGCCGCACCCTCACACAGTCGTTCATGCATGCCGAAAACCCAACCAAGGGAATTTACCCTCACTGACACGTGCTACCGCATGTGATCAAACCAAACTCAGCCATCCTACTGCTGACACATAATTTTCGTTCATACAATATGTTTATCCAACCGCATGTTGGGGAAGATCCGTGCGACCCGTGCGGTGGTTTGTTGGGTAGAAGAAGAGGTGAGGAAGAACAAGGGTTTGGAAACGTAGGATATTCATCCAACCGCCTGAAATGGTCGACTGACCCAAATGATAAAAGTCAGGCGACTTGCATAAATATATAATTTACCAGCAAAACATCCCTAAAAACAACAACATAAAGAAAAACAATCACTACTCGCAGAACGAGCCGGCCTCATCATCTTTACCTGCTGGCCTGTCGGCATTCTGGGAACGGGGGTCCCCAGACTTGCCTGCCTGAGGCCTGCAGTGCGGCTCAGTAGTGGCCCAGTACGACCCGTCTTCATCAACCCAAGTTCAAGACCCTCGCGAGGGGCCAAGCCTCGCGGGGCGGACGACACAAGGCCTCCTCAGGGGCGGCCTCACCAGGTAGGCTCATGAGGAGGCGGAGAGATCAAGGCAAGGGGTACCTCGCGAGGTGCTCATGACGCAAGCCATGACGATCAAGACCAGGTAGGCACTAGGCGGGCGCCAGCCTATGCAATGTCCTCGTTTCCTCTTTGGTGAAAAGGGGGCAAGCGTAGGCGCGGAGTACCGATGCATCAAGCAAAGGTTTCCATATCAGTGCAACGACACCAAGACCAGCAGGACGGCAGGACGAAGGTCACCATGGAGCCCAAGACGGCGTCATCACCAGAGCCTTTGGTAGTCGAAGACCTCCTTTAGTCAGGATAGCCTGTACTAGCTTCCCCTTTCAAAATGGCCATTGTTGGCTTCCTTCCCACTCAATATCTAGGAAGAGGACCAGGGCCTCTATAAATAGGGCTAGCCACCACAGTAGGAGGGATAGGTTAAGTTGATCGAATCCTTCCTTAGTAGAGCACACCACCATCACAAGAACACCTCTCCTAACGAGGTTGTTCTTCCTATGTACTGTTCATCATCAGCCCCAGAGGCAATCCACCACACCACACACTGGATTAGGGTATTACACCATAATGGTGGCCTGAACCAGTATAAACCTCATGTCTCTTGTGATGTTCATCGTGGTAGCTTAGATTCGCGGCGAGGTTTTGGGGCGTGTATCGGTAGGGAGAAGATCCTCGTGCGCACCCAGAGTTCGAACCTTATGGGTTTTGTTGGAACCCAATATCCGACATTTGGCGCGCTAGGTAGGGGTGCGCCGAAATCTTCTTTCCGTTGATCTGTGTTTCACTGCTTCATCGCATCCTTGTCCGGCGACCCGATGACCAACGCCGACCACTGGGCGGCATGGCCAGCCCATGCCGTGCCGCCTGCCCAAGGAGACCTCAACCCCGCGCCTCAGACAGCCCGCGCTCCGCAGAACGCTATGGGGCGCGGGCGACGCGGACAAGCACTGCCTGCCCTCACTCCACGGCAGGTTGCAGGAGAGCGGTTGTGACATGCTGCTGGAGCGCGTTGCCGAGTTCGTGGATGCTGCCGCTTTGGAGGCGCCTCCCTTCTGCGTCAAGCTTCCACCCCAGGCCCCGGGCGGAACATACGGTAGGCCCATCCACACCCGTGCGCCCTCAGGCGTGCCCCAAGGCTTCATCAACACCAGCTCAACCATCAGCGCCGGGTGTGAAGCTGCACCAGCACCACCCCCGGTGAGCAAGGGCGTGTGCATTGTCGCCTATGGCACGGGCGGGCCGCCGCCCTATCACCCCCAAGACGGCACATTGGGCCAAGCCGCATGGAGCGTGGGGCACTATGGCAAAGTGTTCGGGGCGACGACCTCGGAGGCTTACGTGCCCCACATGCTGGATCGCGAATATGCACTGGAAGACGACCATGGCTCATTTCTCGGGCCAGGCTGGGAGGACGAGACGCCGGAAGCCGAGCCTTTTCAGGGGCCTCAAGGAAGCCTCACCAACCGTGCTGGCAGCAACAGTTATCGGGTACCGCTAATTTCTCAGGAGCAAGCTTATGCCAACCATGGGTCGCAGGAAGTTCAGGTCACTGCAGCGGAAGGCTGCCCTAGGTCGGCAGCCTCCCTTCTGCCAGGAGGAGCGCACTGGGGGCAGCAGGAGAGGGGCCGGGAGCCAGGCCCCTCCCCGCGGCGCACGGAGTAAGGTGTTTCCTGGAGGTAGGCCCTCTGCCGGGAAGGTGCTGCAAAGCCTGCCCCCGGTAGAGGACCCGTGGTCGTCGGGGGAACTGCTGGCGTCCCCTTTATCCCATTGGCGTCGTCCTTGGTTTCTGGTCGCCGTCAATGGCGGTCGAGGGTGGCGCAAGGCGGGTCCCTCGTCTGGCAATATGAAGCAAGGTTGGTACCTGTGAAGAAGGCCCAGTGCCTGTGAAGCTCGCCGCCCATGACACTCTCACGTAATAATGAGTTGGGGCTGTACACGCCTCAAAGTCTCCGGAGAGCCGCCCTCGGGCCTCGGGGGCTCCCTCCCATGCCCAGTGGCAGCACTTAGCTCCACGCTGGTGAGAAGACGTCGAAGACTAGACTAGGTGTCAGACGCGACCTTTTTCTTTTTTCCTCCCTTTCTATGGTCGAGCTTCCTTGCTTCGAATTTAAGTTGAAATTGAA
>NC_041393.1:356520041-356581224 GCF_002162155.2 Triticum dicoccoides
ATCGTGTGTTCTCTCGTGTTCTAGTTTCTTCCCTAGTTTGGAATTCGCGATGGCTCCCTCCCCCTCGCGAGCCACTCGCGGGCGGGGCTGGGTCAAGCGCACGCGCGCACGCCGTCCTGCTGCCAGCATTCGCTCTCACGAGGCTCTCACCACATGGTCAACAGGTCCCCTAGAAAACCCTCGGAGGATCACGGCCTCGCAAGCCTACTCACTTGCCCGGGCTAAAGCTAAACCACGGCAGCTAACTCATCGCAGGGCCCGTAACATCATGCAGGCGCACATTCGGCGTTGCTCCTAAAACATGTGGACAACAATTTTTTTACATGAGGGGCTTCCCCTCCCAAAAATGCTCTTACAACCTTCAGGGCCACGCCCGAGATTTTTGTGTGCAGGATAAATAGCAGGGGGACACAGGATCAGTCAGACATATCGCTCATCACGTCCTCTTGGTCGCTTCCAGAGGCATCACTGGCATCGTTGTGGCTGTCGTTGGGACCACCATCGCCATCGTTTGCGTCATCTTCACCGCCATTCACCGCATCACCTTCATCCGCGGCAACTTATCACCCCATCGTTGTCAGAAGAAAATGCTCTAACCAGCTTATCCACGTTGTCCTCCACCTACCACGCCAGGTCGCCCTGGATGGCCTCGGGCACTGGGGCGATGACGTCGTTGAAGTCGAAGTGGGGATCCACGTTCTGAAGATGGCTGAAGACGTGGGAGAATGCACGCCCGAGCACGCTGCGGCTCCTCTCCTCGACAAGCTGGCGAGCTCTCTCGGAGCGGTTTTCCAGGTGCATCACCACGTCAGTGAAGAATTGAAGATGGCCGGCATAGTTGGTCGCGTGAGGATGCGGAGCGTCCGCATCATAGAAATTGCCTAGGGCCGTGTTGGCACTGTACCTGAGCTCCTGGAGCATGGGGCCGTGCATATGCTCCGGCATCTGCCGTTGAAGAATCTCTACTCTATTCTTCCGCGCTATGGACTCGATGTCGTCGACCCGCCGTTGAAGAAGAAGCATCTCGGCACGGGTCAAGGCCAACTCAGTCTGCGCCGAGACCAGGGCGGCTACGGCGGCCTCTACGTGCTGCACGTTCCTGTCAGCTTGGACCTGAGAGCGGTAGTTCTTCCCTCAGCCTCAGCTTCAATCAGCTCCAGCCTCTGGTTATACCTACGCTCAAGATCTGCCCCAGCTTCCGCCACGCAGTGGTCGACCTCCTCCTAGATTTGAGCCTCGCGCGCGCCAACCTCGTCCTCCACCTGGGTAACCTAGCGCTCCCTCGTCTCCAACCGCTCCAGGTCAAGATTGCGCTCAGCAGCCTCCGGCGTTAGCACTTCCTCGCGCCTCTGGAGATCCTCCTCTTTGACAGGCGTCACCTTCAGCGATGCAAGGGCGGCCTGACGCAGCTCCACCTGCTGCTCCAGGGAAGCGTTCCAGGCTTGGAGCTCCCACGTGCTTTTCTCTGCGATCTCGCGTCGTTGGTCCGCTTCCCGAGCCTCCTCAATAGCTCGGGAGCAGGCCTTTCGCGACACTGCAATGGATGCTTCATCCTTAGCATTGTCAAGCTCCCGCTGATGACGCGCAAGGTTGACCGCCACCTTCAGCTTGCGCCGCTCCTCAATCAGCCATAGGAATTCAGCTTCAAGACACGCGTCCACTTCCGTGAGCTCACCACCAAGCTGGCCCATCGCGTTCATCGCCTCTCGGAGGAACTCTGGGCGAACGACGCTGCGCTCCCGCGCTCGCCTGAGCATGTCGTCGATGTCGTCCTCCGTTGCCGGTGCTGGCAGAAGGCCCTGAAGCAGTACGCACCCTCTCGGCAGGGGGCTGGGGGCTGGCGCCCCCACGATCGCCAGACAAGCTCCGCAAGGGACCCTGGCCGGTGCAGATCCATCCCCAGAAGAAGAGCCAAGGACCGACTTCAACCATTCGCTATCCACGATTAGAGGAGGAGCCCTGAGCAAGTTGGTCACACCCTGAGCGAGGTCGCGAAGGAAAGGCGGCAAGGGCACAGGCTCAAGGCACCCTGCTGGCCGGCTTACTTCTCCGGCCGAACTCGCGTCAGGGGCAGCACACAAGCTCGAGATGCTCAAGGCCAGCGATGGAGGCGAGGCCGGAGGAAGTTGCTTCTTGGCAGACTCCGCAGGTTTGGTAGGAGGGATCCTGAAGGGCCACAGTCGGGAAAGGGAGCAGCGATTGAGGAATTAGAAGAATGAGGTACTTACTCATCTATGGCGAAGTACTTCCTATGCTTCAACGGTTGGAAGGGAGCTTACCGCCACTCGTAGACTCCTTCCTCTTGCGGAGGGCGTCGAAGTCCATGCGGAACCGACCCAGGTGCTCAACGTGAGGACCAGCGCGCGGTGCAGATGAAGAAGCACTCACACAGCCAAGCTGGGAGGAGCGATCAGGAAGCACTTCCTGATGACCTACCGAGGCCTCGGGGGCTCCGACCTCGGGAGTTGCGGGTCACGTCCCCCCATCGACAACTGCCTCATGGCGGGATTCACAAGCTCCGAAGGATGACGCCTCGGTATCCCCATGCGATGTCAGCACCACGACACCAGAGCCTCCACCTTCAAGCGATGCTTGCCTCCCTGCACCCGCTCCTGGAGCAAGATCGGTGTTGGCGACGGCGAAGGGAGCCACGGCGACTGGATTCTCGCGAGGCCCGACAAGGCCAGTGGGGCGCAACCCCCATTCGTCGAAGTGAGGCATATGTCTAGCGAACTCAGCCCCGCCCGAGCAGAGATACAGGAGGCTGCCCCCGTGCCGGATATCGCCCGACAAGGGGTCGCCAGTCAAGACCTCAAGCACCTTCTTCAGCGTTTCGAGTGCCAGCTCCGTCTCCTCGAGCCACATGCGGTCCTAGTATCCATTCAGGGCCCACATCAGCCGGGAGTGGCGCTGTAGAGGAGCGAAGCGCCACTGGAGGAACTCCTTCACCACCCGAGGCGCAGTCACGCCAAGCTCTCTCAACCTCCCCAGTCGGCGCCAAACGAAGGAGAGCCGGGGGCTCATGAGTCTCCCGTGGTCCCAGCCCGGATTGGGGACAGCAGGCAGCGTCGGAGGCGAGAGCAGGGGGCTGGGCACTGCGACATCCACGTACAGCCACCACGTTCGGAACCCACTCATGGAAGGAGGAAGGCCAAAACCAATCCCCGAGGAGGCCGTGTCTGCCATGGCCTGGAAGCTCATGCACCCCGAGCACTGCAAGGGGTTGGTCAGGCGCAAAGATAAGAAGTGGCGCAAGAGGGCAATGGAAGGAGCAATGCCCACCATGGCTTCACAGAAAAAGGCGAAGATAGCAAGAAGGGTAACGGATGGAGGATCAAGATGCATCATATGGATCTGATAGTGGGAGAGCACTGCATTGAAGAAGGCGGAGAAAGGGGGAACCAGGCCAGCCCATAGGGCATCGACGAAGAATTGAACCTCTGTGACGATCCTATCGACGGAGGCATGGGACGCAGGCCAAGCTATCATATTTCCGCACTCGTTGAAGCTGGAGGCGAGCGCGGGGTAGACCTTGCCCAAGACTTCCAGATTGAGCACCAGCGACCGACCGACGGCGGGCTCGATTACCGGAGGTGAACTGGATGAGGGCAGGGGCTTCTTCCCTTTCTTCTTGCTTGTTGGCGCAATGACTATGGTGGGAGCAGTGCTCAAATCAGATTGGGGGCGGAAACAGAGGCTCGAGGAAGAAAGGGGAACAGGAAGCACGCGGGCAGCGAAGCTGAAATAACTGTGTAAAGCTTCATGGCCGCCTAGCCAGGCGGATGTCAGGGGAGCGTGGAGAAGCAGAGACGCCCACGTCCAATCAGTCGGCACGTGTCGACCAAGGCCACAGGCTATTGGGTCCCAGGGCACTCCGCACTTGCCCTTTTTCTTCACTGCTAAGCCATGTCCGAGCACGCCTTGGGCCCGGGGGCTACTGTCGGCGTTCTAGGAACGGGGGTCCCCAGACTTTCCTGCCTGTGGCCTGTAGCGCGGCTCGGTAGTGGCCCAGTAGGGCCCATCTTCATGAACCCAAGTACAAGACCCTCGCGAGGGGCCAAGCCTTGCGGTGTGGACGACACAAGGCCTCCTCAGGGGCAGCCTCACCACGCAGGCTCACAAGGAGGCGGAGAGATCAAGGCAAGGGGTACCTTGCGAGGTGCTCATGATGCAAGCCATGACGATCAAGACCAGGCGGGCGCTAGGCGGGCGCTAGCCTGTGCAGTGTCCTTGTTTCCTCTTTGGTGCAAAGGGTGCAAGCGTAGGTGCGGAGTACCGAGGCATCAAGCAAAGGTTTCCATATTGGTGCAACGAGACCAAGACCAGCAGGACGGCAGGACGGAGGTCACCATGGATCCCAAGACGGCATCATCACCAGATCCTTTGGCAGTCGAAGACCGCCTTTAGTTAGGATAGCCTGTACTAGCTGTCTCCTTTCAGAATGGCCGTTGTTGGCTTGCTTCCCGCTCAATATTTGGGAAGAGGACCAGGGCCTCTATAAATAGGGCTAGCCACCACAGTAGGATGGACATGTTAAGTTGACCGAATCCATCCTTAGTAGAGCACACCACCACCACAAGAACACCTCTCCTCGCGAAGCTTTTCTTCCTCTGTACTATTCATCATCAGCCCCAGAGGCAATCCACCACACCACACACTGGATTAGGGTATTACACCACAACGGTGGACCGAACCAGTATAAACCTCGTGTCTCTTGTGTTGTTCATCGTGCTAGCTTAGATTCACGCCGAGATTTTGGCGCGTGTATCGGTAGGGAGAAGATCTTCATCCGCACCCCCGAGTTTCAACCTTAAGGGTTTTGCCGGAACCTGACATCCGACACGGCCCGAACCAGCCGTAGCTGCCAACGTGTGTTGTCTTCGGCCTCCAGCTACTCATTCACACGGAGTGTGATGGCGCTCTGCACGGACGCGAGCACCACCCGGTTCACATCCACGACGTTTTGTTCTGCCTGCAGGAGGGCCTCGATGGCAGTAGCATCCACACTCTCCACGTCGAGTAGAGTCTCCGTTGCCCGGTTGAAGTCTAGGACATCCGGTTTCGCCTGCACGAGGGCTTTGATGGCAGCGGCATCCGTGCGCTCCGTGTTGAGTTGAGCCTCCATTGCCCGGTTCAAGTCCATGATGTCTGGTTCCACCTGCAGGAGGGCCTTGATGGCAGCGGCATACGCGTGCTCCAAGTCAAGTTGAGCCTCCGCCGCCCGGTTCACATCCATGACATCCAGTTTCGCCTGCAAGAGGGCCTCGATGGCAGCGGCATCTGTGCATTCCGCGTCGAGTTGAGCCTCCGCCTCCTGGTCCTCCTTTTGGATTGCCAGGTTGAACTGCTGGTCCGCCTACACCATGGGGGACCTGGATGCCGGCACAAAGTCGACGTCCATCATCTCAAACGCATCAGGGGCCTTCCAATTATTCTCCATCATTGCCAAGCCATTTGCTTGCATGTTGCATTTTGCCATGTCATCATCTGCATTTCATCTGCATGTTTTTCAAAACTTGCATCCGTTCGGGTTCCCCCGGTTCTTTCCGCTATCCGTTCTGAGCCAACCACACTTGCCGTGCCCCGTCGCCCGTCTCAGACCTTGTTTTGTGAGCCACCGGAAAACATTCTCGGAATGGGCCGAGATTTGTCGAGTGGCCTTGGTATATCACCAGTAGACTGCCTGTCAAATTTCGTTCCATTTGGAGGTTGTTTGATGCCCCAATGGTTAACCGAGTTAACCGAAAGCCCTCTCTTGTTGCATCCCAACACCCCTCCACACAGCCCACCTAACCCATCTAAAACCACTCCATGCTCTCCGCCGTTCGATAACGATCGTGTGGGCGAAAACCGCACCTCATTTGGACTCCCCTAGCTCCCTCTACATATAAAAAAACGTCCCCGTCCCCTCCATTTTCGGGGTCTAACCCTAGTCTTCTCCCTCCTCGCGCCACCGGATAAATCAACCCTGCCGCCGACCATGCTTCGCCGGCGCCCCGCCACCGAGGCCCGCGCCCCCGCGCCGGCACCCCTCTGTCGTCCGCCGCCGCCTCGGTCCGCCTCCGGTCGCCGCCCGCCGCCCGTCGCCGTTCGCCGCGCCGCCCGAGCGATCCTCATCAAACCCTCGCCGCCGCCCCGCGCCAGCTTGCACCGCCGCCGCCCCGCAGCTCGTCGGCCGGCGCCACCAGCCTCGCCTCCGGCCAGATCCGGGCCGGTGCTGCCCCTTGCCGGACTCCACCAGAACTCGCGTCCCCTTGCCCTGCGCCGGCGTTCTCGGCCTTCCCCGAACCTCCTCGCTCCTCGGCGGACTCGCCGCCGTCGCCGGAAACCTCGTCGGAGCCGGGTCCAGCCGGGGTCGGACGAGATCCACCCACTCGTCCAACAAAATGACCGGATCCGTCCTGCACCGCGCCGTCCCGTACCACCTCGTCCCGCGTTGACTTTTTCGGAGGATATATTTTTCTCCAAGTCCCAGATTTTCAACATCATGTGGATATGTTTGACATGCCATAACTTGATGCTCGGTGCTCCGTTTTGCGTGCATGTTATGTCGAAAAGTTCAGCTCAGAGTGATCTTAATGATGGAGTAGTACTCATGCATGTTAGGATTCATCTTGATGCCCTAACCTTCGTTTCAAAACAGCTAAATGATGTAAGCTGCTGAAATCTGCTGGTTGTTAACTTTATGTATGCATCCTGTGAGTTCCACAACTTTGTACCTGTTGATCCTATTTTGATTATCTTGATATGCACATGTTCTGCTATTCATGCTCTACATGTTGGTGTGCTATGCATTCATGGTAGGGTGCATCTTGGCATATTAATCCCTGTTGCAGAAGTGCATGTTGCTGTTAACTGCTGAAAACTGTTATAACTTGCTGATTTGTCATTTTTGTAGCATTTTGTTTGTGAATCCTATGAGCATGATGTCTACATGTTTTAGGAGCATTTTCATGCCATCTTTACAGTGGTGCAATCCATGTATTTTTATATTCTCTATAGTGAGTACTGAAACTCGATATCATGTTGCCATGTTTGCTTGATGCTACCAATTAATCCATGTATATTCTGAAGATTCTTATTTGACATGTTTTGTTTTCTATGTTATGATCTATCATTCCATTCCTTTTGATGCCCCATATATCTCCTGTAGCATATGTTTTCATTGCCATGAATGTGCCTATATGCTGTTCCAGATTTCTGTTAACTTCATGATGCCTTCTTGTGAGCTTGCTATTGAGTGATTCATGCCTCTTCTAGAGGTTCTCCATTTACATGTTTTGTACTATGCTATGTGTATGTTGTTCACATTCTATGTTTGCTAATTTTGGATGTCATATTCCTATGTTTCATGCTTGCAAACAAGCCATCATAATGTTGCTGTTTTACACTTGCTGAAACTGTTTCAACTTTCAATCTTGTCATGTTGGTTCCCACTAATCCATGAGATATATGTTGATGATGCCATCATGTTATTTGCTCTTTGTTATGTGTACTTTGATGCCATGCCCTTGGTTGATATGTTTACTTGATGTAGCTTATCTCTTTACTGCTCTCAACTTGCCATCATATTAACTCTGCTCATGCATATGCTGCTGTGTTATAAAGTTGCATTTTGCATTGATCATATTGGTTTAATCTTGATGCCTATGAACCTGAACCTTTAATGATATTTGAGGTATGTTATATGTACATGAATTTCATGTCAATTTTGTGCTCATAAGATTTCAATAGCATGTTGTTTTGATGTTTGCAAAGTGCCTACTTGCCGTTTTGGACAGATTGTGGTTATATCTTGTTTGGAGTGTATGTCTTGCACTGTGCTCCGTTTTGAGCATGCTATATATGAAACTTGCTTGATTTTGCATGTAGTTTCGTCTTATCATGTTGCATCAATGTTTTGAGAGTGTTTGCTTGATGTTTGAATGCATTTTGCATCAATGCCATGTTTAACTTGTTTTGCTCATATCTTCTACGCTGTAGCTCCGAACTAAATGAACTTTATATGTAACTTGACTAGAATTTCGTGTAGATCATCTTTCTGCATTTTAACTTTCTGTTTAACTACTTGAACATAAGGTTTACTCAGATCTGAACCAATTTCGAAATTTGCACATGAGGACTTACCGGATTTGTTATATGTTGTTTCCGGCCTCATCTAAACTTGCTTTGATGTGTTGTTCTTGTCTGTGTCATCTCTTGCCATGAGTAGCATCATATAGACTTTGTCATGCATCATGCTTGGTTGCGTGTTTACCGTGTTGTTTCCTTCTTTCCGGTTGTGCTTCTTCTCGATACTTCTTGTTTCGTTGTGATCGTGAGGATTCGTTCAACTACGCTTGGTTCCTCTTCATCCGTTCGTCTTCTTCATGGACTCTTTCGTCTTCCTAACCGGATTTCAGGCAAGATGACCATTACCCTAGATCTCACTACTATCATTGCTATGTGATACGTCTCCAACGTATCTATAATTTTTGATTGTTCCATGCTATTATATTACCCTCTCCTCTTCGGGGAAAACCAACGCAAGCTCAAGATGTAGCAAGAAGGATTTCTGGCACCGTTGCCGGGGAGGTCTTCGCTCAAGTCAAGACATACCAAGTACCCATCAAAAACCCATCTCCTTCGCATTTACATTATTTTCCATTTGCCTCTCGTTTTCCTCTCCCCCACTTCACCCTTGTCATTTTATTCGCCCTCTCTTTCCCAATCTCCTCCTCTCTTTCTGCTTGCCTTTTTATGTTTGCTTGTGTGTTGTATTACTTGTTGCCATGGCACAAGATAATACCAAATTGTGTGATTTCTCGAATACCAATAATAATGATTTCCGTAGTACTCCGATCGCTCCTCTTAATGATGTTGAGTCTTGTGAAATCAATGCTACTTTGCTGAATCTTGTTATGAAAGATCAATTCGACGGTCTTCCTAGTGAAGATGTCGCTACTCATCTAAACAACTTTGTTGATTTGTGTGATACGCAAAAGAAGAAAGATACGGATAACAATATTGTCAAATTGAAGTTATTTCTGTTTTCTCTTAGAGATCGTGCTAAAGTTTGGTTTTCGCCTTTGCCTAAAAATTGTATTGATTCTTGGAACAAGTGCAAAGATGCTTTTATCTCTAAGTATTTTCCTCCCGCTAAGATTATCACTCTTAGGAACGATATTATGAATTTTAAACAACTTGATCATGAGCATGTTGCCCAATCTTGGGAAAGAATGAAATTGATGCTTCACAATTGCCCTATTCATGGTTTGAATTTATGGATGATCATACAAAAATTTTATGCCGGGTTGAACTTTGCTTCTAGAAATCTCTTAGATTCGGCCGCGGGAGGCACGTTTATGGAAATCATGTCACGAGATGCTACAAAACTTCTTGATAATATTATGGCTAATTATTCTCAGTGGCACACCAAAAGATCTTCTAGTAAAAAAGTACATGCTATAGAAGAAATCAATGTTTTGAGTGGAAAGATGGATGAACTTATGGAATTGTTTTCTACTAAAAATACTCCTCTTGATCCCAATGATATGCCTTTGTCTTCTTTGATTGAGAATAATAATGAATCTATGGATGTGAATTTTGTTGGTAGGAAAAGTTTTGGAAACAATGCTTATAGAGGAAACTTTAATGATAGACCATTCCCTAGTAATTCATCTAATAATTATGGAATACCTACAATATTTCTTATGGTAACTTTAATAATATGCCCTCTGATCTTGAGAATAGTGTGAAAGAATTTATGATTTCTCAAAAGAATTTTAATGCTTTGCTTGAAGAAAAATTGCTCAAAGTTGATGATTTGGCTAGGAACGTTGATAGACTTTCGCTTGATGTTGATTCTCTTAAACTTAGATCTTCTCCTCCTAATCATGATATCAATGAGTCTCTCAAATTAATGGGAATATCCATTGATGAGTGTAAGGAAAGAACCGCTAGATTGCGTGCTAAGAAAGATAGCTTTATAAAAGCGTGTTCTTCTAGTTTCCATGAAAATAATGATGAAGATCTTAAAGTTATTGATGCATATCCTATTAGATCTATGTTTTGCAATATGAATTTTGATGATTATGGGACTGATGATGAATCAACTTTGCCTAGAAGGCGTCCCAAAAATTCAGAGTCTTTAGATCTTGATGCTAAATTTGGTAAAAGTGAGATTGGAGAGGTCACAACTTCAAATAACATTGAACCTACCATCTGGGATTTCAAGGAATTTGATTATGATAATTGCTCTTTAAAAGTTTGTATTTCCTTGTTGCAATCCGTTGTTAACTCTCCTCATGCTTATAGTCAAAATAAAACTTTTACCAAACATATTGTTGATGCTTTGTTGCAATCTTATGATGAAAAACTTAATTTGGAAATTCTATACCTAGAAAACTTAATGATGAGTGGGAACCTACTATAAAGATTAGAATTAAAGATTATGAGTGTTTTGCTTTGTGTGATTTGGGTGCTAGTGTTTCCACGATTCCGAAAACTTTATGTGATATTCTAGATTTCCATGATCTTGATGATTGCTCGTTAAATTTGCACCTTGCGGATTCTACCATTAAAAAGCCTATGGGAAGGATCAATGATGTTCTTATTTGCTGCAAATAGAAATTTGGTGCCCGTAGATTTTATCGTTCTTGATATAAATTGCAATCTTTCTTGCCCTATTATTCTTGGTAGACCTTTCGTTAGAACGATTGGTGCGATTATTGATATGAAGGAAGGGAATATTAGATTCCAATTCCCTTTAAAGAAAGGCATGGAGCAATTTCCAAGGAAGAAAGTCAAATTACCTTATGAATCTATCTTGCGTGCTACTTATGAATCACGTGCCAAAGATGGCACTCGTTAGATCTATCTTCGCTTTTATGCCTAGCTAGGGGCGTTAAATGATAGCGCTAGTTGGGAGGCAACCCAATTTTCTTTATGTTTTTTGTTTTTGTTCCTGCTTAGAAATAAATCTTGCATCTACTCACTGTTTAGATGTGTTTATATCTTTTAGTTAGTGTTTGTGCCAAGTGGAACCTATAGGATAAACTATGATGATAGTTGATTTGATTATGCTCAAAAACAGAAACTTTCCGCTCACGAGAAAACATTCAATAAATCACAGAAACGTGCTTTTGCATTGATTCTTTTTTCTGCTGATCAATAGACAAATTTTCCAGTATGTCCTATTTTGGTAGGATTTTTAGAGTTCCAGAAGTTTGCGTTAGTTACAGATTGCTACAGACTGTTCTGTTTTTGACAGATTCTGTTTTTCGTGTTTTGTTTGCTTATTTTGATGCATCTATGGCTAGTAAAATAGTTTATAAACCATAGAGAAGTTGGAATACAGTAGGTTTAACACAAAAATAAATAAATAATGAGTTCATTACAGTACCTTATGTGGTGGTTTTGTTTTCTTTCACTAACGGAGCTTATAAGATTTCCTGTTGAGTTTTGTGTTGTGAAGTTTTCAAGTTTTGGGTAAAGCTTTTATGGACTATGGAATAAGGAGTGGCAATAGCCTAAGTTTGGGGATGCCCATGGCACCCCAAGATATTCAAGGATAGCCAAAAGCCTAAGTTTGGGGATGCTCCGGGAAGGCATCCCCTCTTCCGTCTTCGTTCATTGGTAACTTTACTTGGAGCTATATTTTTATTCGCTACATGATATGTGTTTTTCTTGGAGCGTCGTGTATTATATTAGTCTTTTCTTTTTAGTTTACCACAATAATCCTTGTTCTACAAACCTTTTGGGAGAAGCCTATTTGATTAGAATTTGCTAGAATACTCTATGTGCTTCACTTATATCTTTTGAGCTTGATAGTTTTTGTTCGAGTGCTTCACTTATATCTTTTAGAGCACGGTGGTGTATTAATTTTGAAGAAATCTCTAGTCTCTCATGCTTCACTTATATTATCTTGAGAGTCTTTTAGAACAGCATGGTATTTGCTATGGTTATAATTTGGTCCTAGAATGATGAGCATCCAAGTTGGGTATAATAAAAACTACCATAGAAAAAGAATTGGATGCTATGATCAACTTGATGCTTGATAATTGTTTTCAGATATAAAGGTAGTAATGTTAGGGTCATGCTAGTGGGTAATTATGAAGCTGAGAAATACTTTTGTTGAAGTTGGCAAGTCCTGTAGCATGCACGTATGGTAAAAGTTGTGTGACAAATTTGTTGCATGAGGTGCTCTTTTGATTGTCTTCCTTATGAGTGGCAGTCGGGGACGATGCTACTATCTCTTTTTCCACACTTGTGCTTCAAAGTAGCACCATGATCTTCATGATAGAGAGTCTCCTATGTTGTCATTTTTCATATACTAAGTGGGATTTTTTCATTATAGAACTTGGCTTGTATATTCCAAATGATGGGCTTCCTCAAAATGCCCTACGTCTTCGTGAGCAAGCAAGTTGGATGCACACCCACTTAGTTCCCTTTGTTGAGCTTTCATATATTTATAGCTCTAGTGCATCCGTTGCATGGCAATCCCTACTCACTCACATTGATATCTATTAATGGGCATCTCCATATAGCCCATTAATACGCCTAGTTGATGTGAGACCATCTTCTCCCTTTTTGTCCTCACAACCACCATATACCACCATAGTGCTATGTCCATGGCTTGCGCTCATGTATTACATACGACTTGAAAAAGCTGAAGTTCATTAAAAAGTATGAAACAATTGCTCGGCTCGTCATCGGGGTTGTGCATGATGGGAGTATTTTGTGTAATGAAAATGAAGCATGGCCTAACTATATGATTTTGAAGGGATAAGCTTTCTTTGGCTATGCTATTTTGATAGGACATGATTATTTGTTAGTATGCTTTGATGCATTACTATTTTTATGTTTTATAAGATTTTATTTTGAATCCTTTGGATCTGAACATTCATGCCACAATAAAGAAAATTACATTGAGAATTATGCTAGGTAGCATTCCACATCAAAAATTTCTTTTTATCATTTACCTACTCGAGGACGAGCAGGAATTAAGCTTGGGAATGCTTGATATGTCTCCAACATATCTAAATTTTTTGATTGTTCCATGCTATTATATTACCCCTTTTGGATGTTTATGGGCTTCATTTTACACATTTATATCATTTTTGGGACTAACCTACTAAACCGGAGGCCCAGCCCGTATAGCTGTTTTTTTGCCTATTTCAGTATTTCGAAGAAAAGGAATATCAAACGGAGTCCAAATGGAATGAAACCTTCAGGAGCGTGATTTTTGGAACGAACGTGATCCGGAGGACTTGGAGTGCAAACCAAGAAGCAGCCGAGGCGGCCACGAGATAGGAGGGCGCCCCCCCCCCCCTGTAGGGCGCGCCCCCTGTCTCGTGGGCCCCTCGGGCGGCCACCGACGTTCTTCTTCCTCCTATATATACCTACGTACCCCGAAGACATCCAGGGAGCACCCGAAACACAATTTCCACAGTCGTAACCTTCTGTATCCGCGAGATCCCATCTTGGAGCCTTCGCCGGCATTCTGCCGGAGGGGGAATCAACCACAGAGGGCTTCTACATCAACACCATAGCCCTACGGGTCCATAGTTATTAGCTAGATGGCTTCTTCTCTCTTTTTGGATCTCAATACAATATTCTCCCCCTCTCTTGTGGAGATCTATTTGTTGTAATCTCTTTTTGCGGTGTGTTTGTCGAGATCCGATGAATTGTGGGTTTATGATCAAGTTTATCTATGGATAATAATTGAATCTTCTCTGAATTCTTTTATATGATTGATTTATATTTGCAAGTCTCTTCGAATTATTGGTTTGGTTTGGCCTACTAGATTGATCTTTCTTGCCATGGGAGAAGTGCTTAGCTTTGGGTTCAATCTTGCGGTGTTCTTACCCAGTGACAGAAAGGGTTGCAAGACACGTATTGTATTGTTGCCATCGAGGATAAAAAGATGGGGTTTATATCATATTGCATGAGTTTATCCCTCTACATCATGTCATCTTGCTTAAAGCGTTACTCTGTTCTTATGAACTTAATACTCTAGATGCAGGCAGGAGTCGGTTGATGTGTGGAGTAATAGTAGTAGATGCAGGCAGGAGTCGGTCTACTTGTTATGGGCGTGATGCCTATATACATGATCATGCCTAGATAATCTCATAATTATTCGCTTTTCTATCAATTGCTCAATAGTAATTTGTTCACCCACCGTAATACTTATGCTATCTCGAGAGAAGCCTCTAGTGAAACCTATGGCCCCCGGGTCTATCTCTTATCATATTTGCTTCCAATCTACTTTTATTTGCATCTTTACTTTTTGCATCTATATTATAAAATACCAAAAATATATTTAT
Organism: Triticum dicoccoides; assembly: GCF_002162155.2. NCBI lineage: Eukaryota > Viridiplantae > Streptophyta > Magnoliopsida > Poales > Poaceae > Triticum > Triticum dicoccoides. The sequence goes on from NC_041393.1 coordinate 356,534,348, forward strand.
CTTATCATACTATCTCTATCAGATCTCACTTTCACAAGTGGCCGTGAAGGGATTGACAACCCCTTTATCGCGTTGGTTGCGAGTTCTTAGTTTGTTTGTGTAGGTGCGTGGGAATTTTGAGGAGCCTCCTACTGGATTGATACCTTGGTTCTCAAAACTGAGGGAAATACTTATGCTACACTTGCTGCATCACCCTCTCCTCTTCAGGGAAAACCAACGCAAGCTCAAGACGTAGCACTATGCTAGTTGTTTCGTTCTATCACTATGCTACGCTACCTATCACTTGTTTATCAAGCCTCCCAAATTTCCATGTCAGACTCTAACCTTTTTTTCACCCTCCCTAGCAAACTGTTGCTTGGCTATGTTACCGCTTTGCTCAACCCCTCTTATAGCATTGTTAGTTGCATGTGAAGTCGAAGATTGCTCCATGATGGACAGGATTATGTTCGGATATCACAACACCTCTTATTTAATTAATGCATCCATATAGTTGGTAAAGGGTGGAAGGCTCGGCCTTATGCCTGGTGCTTTGTTCCACTCTTGCCACCCTAGTTTCCATCATACCGGTGTTATGTTCCTTGATTTTGCGTCCCTAACACGGTGTGGGTTTATGGGCCCCTCTTGACAGTTCGCTTTGAATAAAACTCTTCCAGCAAGGCCCAACTTTGGTTTTACCATTTTCCCATCATAATAACTAAACTTGATATTAAATTTGACGCATACGGAGTTAGCGCTACCCGAGGAGTTTTCTACATAGCAGGGGGGCCAGCACTGATGTTGTTGGTCCCAAACGGGCAGACTACGGGCCCACCACGGGGCAACTCGAGGATCTGGTTTTACACGAGATACGCGCGGCTACTATCAGGGTGTCGGCATGCTGAGAGGCTTAGCTGGATTAGTTTTACCATTGTCGAAATGTCTTGTGCACTGTGACCCCGAGTCTGATCAGATGTCCCGCGGTGGAGGATTGTCTCTGCGGATCGTGTGCTTATAATGGTCTAAGTTGGGACACCCTGCAGGGTTTAATCTTTCAAAAGACGTGCCCATGGTTATGTGGCAGATGGGAATTTTTAATGTCCGGTTGTAGATAACTTGACACCAGATTCGAATTAAAATACACCAACCGCGTGCATAACCGTGACGGTCTCTTTTCGAGAGGGTCGAGAAGAGAACACGGTGGGGTTATGTTTGAACATAAGTAGTTCAGGATCACTTCTTGATCATTACTAGTTTGCGGCCGTTTGTGTAGCTTCTCATCTTATTCTTGTACTCATAAGGTAGCCACCATATCATGCTTAGTTGTTGCTGCAACCTCACCACTTATTAATTCCATACCCATTAAGCTTTGCTAGTCTTGATACCCATGGTAATGGGATTGCTGAGTCCTCGTGGCTCACAGATTACTACAACAACAGTTGCAGGTACAGGCAATGCGATGATCATGATGTGAGAGCATTCTTGCTTGTTTTGAGTTCTTCTTCTGCTTCGTCGTTTAGGGGATTGGTTCCTGGTCGGCAGCCTGGGCTTGCAGGGTGGATGTCGTTTGAGTTTTTGCTTGTGTTTCATCCAGAGTTGGATGTTGCTCTTATGTATGATGTTGTTGTATTCTTGTGGCATTGTATGCTTGTTGTATGTATCCCAACTATTCTGTAATGGTATGATGTAATGATATCCACCTTGCAAAAGCGTCTCTAATATGCGCTTCTATCCTTGGTGGGACCTTCGAGTTCCTTTAGGATAGGGTCGCATATTGGGCGTGATAATCGGCTTCCTCCTCCTCAGAGCTTGGATCCATAGAACTCGGGAATTGGCCCGCCGCAAAGCGCGCTTGGGAAAGGAGGTCTGTGGCACCGACCGCCGCTGTGATTTCTGCGCACTACTCCGGCGTCAACATCTTGTAGTATGTGATCTTGTGGCGCACCATGGCTTTCCGGCGAACTAGGGGACGGCTGACGCGGACTAGGGGATCGAAAGGTGGGAGAATGGGCTAGAGAGGAGGTGTGTTTTGGGGCAGTGTTGACGGGCAGGCAAGTAGCTGGCGTAGGCTGAGTGGTGAAGGTTTTGGTGGGAATAATGGTTCCGGTGACATCCCGTCAATTGGTTTTGACTTTGTGGGTGCAAAGTTGGACGACTAGAGCCTAGAGAGTTGTTGGGTGGGATGGGACCAAAGTTTTGGTGTTTCACGTGGCAGATAACTGGACCTCCCCACCATTCCTATCGACGACAAGACGGTGACTTCGTAAATTTCAAGATGATATGCCGGCTCAGTCTCTCGAAGGTGCCCATAGGGGTAGGGTGTGCGTGTGGGCTGAGCGTATGCGCGCATGTATGAGAGCTTGCGTCTATAATGTATTGAAAAAGAGGAGCACTCACTCTCATAAGTATGCAAGGTCATAAGAAACGAACAGTGTACATCACTCTTATCGCTTTCGTGTTGCACCCCGGCACGGTGAACCCTACACGTCACTCACCGAATGGAACGCGCTTCATCTTGCGTTTTCGCTTGCTTGTGGGACCGCTGTTGAGAGCAAACCAATGGTAGGAAAACTTTTACCTCCCCCTCCCCCCCCCGCCCGCGGGGTCGGACGTCCCTCCCCCTCCCCCGCTCGCGTCATCTTAATTTACTACTCCACTCCACTAGCACTACTACTCCTACTACAATTGGACAGGGAGCTTAAAAAAAGTTGTACTATTGGACTGGCTATACGTGGCGAAATTCTAGTAGGAATAGCATGCGCGAGAACAAGCATTCATGTGTTTGAATAGAAATTGGAAACCATTTCTGTTTGAATACAAATCTAGGAGTACGCACGAATCTAAAAAATATTGATTGGGCATTGATGAATGTTGATACTTTTTTTCTGAAGTTTGATCATGGTACAAATACTTTGACTACACACAAAACTTATATGTAAACTAAAATGGATCGGAGAGAGTATATTGTACATTCAAAAGCGAAACGAACATTGGATACCCTAAATGTGGTCACGGACCGGGCACACCTCAACTATTCCTTCAAACAGCCGGACACCTAAACTAGCACACCATCCGACTACTTAATGAAGTGTTATGCTTCACGAGTTGAAAAGGAAAAGGGTGGTACTGTACCCAAAACCACCACACTTGGGGCTAGGGTAACAACTTGGTACTGTACCACATTTGAACTAGGGCACAAAAACCACATGTCCTGCGCCTAATGCGTAACACGGAGCACTGACACTCGAATTTGGCTGGGAAAACAGGGAAACTGACATGTGGGGCACACCTGTCCAGATGACATGACACAGACTAGTCCAATGGAGGAGCTGGCCCATGACCTCGTCGCCACCAACAATCATTCATGTGGGTTGTGGGGGCTAGCAACGTGGCGCAGCTCCCGCACCGCCTGATAACCCACAAGTATATGAGATCGCAATAGTTTTCGAGGGTAGAGTATTCAACCCAATTTTATAGATTCGACACAAGGGGAGCCAAAGAATATTTGCAAGTATTAGCAGCTAAGTTGTCAATTCAACCACACCTGGAGATTAATTATCTGTAGCAAAGTGATTAGTAGAAAAGTAGTGTTGGGGATATAACTATTGGTATGACCCGCCCAGGAGGGGCCAGGTCATACTTGCAAATATTTGTGAAGCCCAAGACCCAGGTTATGGATGGCGGTTTAGTTAAAGGCCCATGGCCCAGAGGCGACTTAAGGCCCGTAGTGATAAACCGCCATGTATGCGTGACTTGTATTGTAAGGCAAGAATAGTTAAGAGACCGAGCCGGACACTATTTATGAGCCGGCCGAGACTTTGTAGAGCCGCTAGGCGTCGGCCTCTGTATATAAAGGGACGACCCGACAGCGGTTCAGGGCAAGTAACATTAACTCGCGAGCTAGGTTAGCGATTCGCTCCCTAGTTATCGATACATAAGCAATCAAACTCAAAACTCGACCGTAGCCTTTTACCTTCACCGTAAGGGGCCGAACCAGTATAAACCTCGTGTCCTTTCTCCCGATTAACCCCTTCAAGCTTCCTAGTTGCGATGGCTCCACGACTATGTCCTTTCACTAGGACATCTGCCGTGACAATTCCATGACAGCTGGCACCCACCGTGGGGCCAGCGCACGGTGGATTCAAGTTCTTGAAGGGCAGCTTCGAAGGGCTCAAGGGATACGCTGTTGGCCGGATGACCAAGAGTTGTCACGGCAAGCTCTACATTGACGATGCAGGCTGGGGCCCCGAGGCCGGCTCAATTGAGTAAGGGTACCGGGTCCCCCTCGGCGGAATTCATGTCTTCATCGGCAAGATAGGCGGGCCGGGACCTGAGCCGGACATCTGCACCGACCTCGTCGAAATAGCTCATTGTGCGAAACCCGCCTGGGCTCCTCCTGTCCTGAAGCATGCCTTCGTGGGATGCATCCATGAAGGGCTCTCTGAAGGATCTACATCTGGCGGTGAGACGACCATCTACTCTGATGGTAGGTCATCCACAGGTGAGACAAATCCGTAGTATCAACTACAAGATGGCGGACTCGGCGGCTGTTCCGATGGCAGCAGTATTCCAGATTGCTTCGAGCCGCCGAGCAGGGTTGGGATCTTCATGGCCGGCACACAACCTATCCAAGACTCCACAACTGTGGCAGCCATGACCTCCAGGTCAGCAGCAGCCGGGGCAGGAGGCCCTGTGCGCTCGCCGGCTCAGGTGTTGATGGATCTCACAAATAAGCTGACCACTCTGTTAACCACCGTGGTCAACCCGGCAGACCAAGCTCGTCATGACGCGGAGGTTGCACAATTAAAATTGGATATGGTGCAGGCTAAGGAAGACCTAGCAGCAGAAGATGTCAGGATAACCGCAGAGCGGGCAACTCTGGATGTTCAGGCTCAGCAGATTCAAGCACAGACTTTCCAGCTCACGCAAGATCAGAACGCGTCTAATGAGGTCATGAGGAGAAGGCATCAAAAGAATCAGACTCGACTCCCCCCGGTTTATGATCCTCAAAACCACTTTCACACACCTGGGGCAGGGCCCGGTAACCCGCCGTGGCTCTCCCCGCGTACACGGGCGGACCATGTTGCAACACCCGGGGATGGCACGCTGGTTCAACCGCAGGTGATGGGACCTCCCCGCGTAAACACGGCTCCACCTTAGTATGTACCAACACCTCCAGGTCACTATTCTAACCCGTTGGGAACATGATAGCCGTGGCGGCACGGTTGGCGGCTCTCTCAATTGATGGTGACTCTCCGGCGGTGGTTGAAACCCGCCGGGTCAGAGAACTTCTTCAGACGGCCTTAGAACAGCAGGAGGCGTACTCATACAGCCGGAACAGGATCCATTCGACCCCTCGCCCAAGCCAAAGCCCGAGTTATAGCAGGCACATGGATTCAGCGGCCGTTTCGAGCAATGTCCAGCGCCGTAACCAGCCAGGTGGGCATGACCCGGCGCGCCATGAGGCCTTTAACTTGGTAGATCAAGACAGAATACGTCAAGAGGCTCAGTGGGCGGCTCAGCAGGCAGCTGAGCAGGTGGCTCAGTTGAGGGCTTACCAGCCGTATCCGGCTTATCCGACGACTTCTATCGAGGTAGGTGTGGCCACCAGGACCAGAGGAGTCCCCTATCTGGTGCTGGCTCTATGCAACGAGCGTTGGCCCAAAGATTTTAAGGGACCTAGGAAGGTGCCGAATTACATGGCCAACTTACAGCATGGGGCATGGATCGAAAGCCACGAGATGGCTATGGAGTTATTGGAGGTCAGTGATGCTGCAATGGCTAAGTACTTTACCATGATGTTGGATGGGACCACCCGCACTTGGTTGAAAGGCCTGCCACCTAATTCAATCAGTTCATGGCGGGATCTAAAGGCCCAGTTCATCCAGAATTTTAAAGATACGTGCAAGCAGCCCATGTCGGTTGTGGATCTGACGAATTGCAAGCAAGAGGAGGGCGAGTCTACAACCCATTCGGTGCGCCGGGTTAAAGCCATAATACATTCATCTGATAAGATGGATGTCGGCTCTGCAGTCTTAATGTTGGAGAAAAATTGCCATTTTTGGCTCTGAAACAAAAGCTGGGGCGGCTCAAGCACGATTGTAATAATATGGGCATGCTGATCGCGGCTCTGGTCAAGTACGCCGACTCTGATAGTACCAAGGATCCCGAGTATGATGATGACAAGGCAGGGAAGGGAAAGAAGAATGGGAATGGCAAGAGCCCTCGGCACAACCCGGCAAATCAAGGAGGTAATAAATGTAAGGCTGACGGTAGTCTGGATTTTGTGGCTAACACTAGTGTGCACAGTAACAAACAACGGCGCAAAGGGAGGCCACCTCCCCGGTCTGGCGGGTCAGGCCCCACACTTGAGAAATTGTTGAACGAGCCCTGTCCGAGACACGACACTCAGCAGAAGCTGGCAACCCATTTATGGAAGGACTATACGATCATGAAGGCCTTCAAAAATTCCAACATGTTTGATGGTAACAATGGGCAGGGCGGCGTCTCAGGTGGCGGTGGCTTTCATGGCCCGGGCGGCGGGTCAAATCCCAATTTTTAGAATTCTCAAGGCAACCAAGGTGGGTCAGCAACAGTAGTAAGGTGGATACTAGAGCAATCCGAAGCAGCTAAATAGTGGGCAATATCATGTGTTTACCACCAGTTTATGTAAACGAGACCAGAAGCTTCATAAGAGGGCTATGAATGCTGTTAAGCCGGCAGTTCCTTGTTACTTGAGATGGTCTGAGCAGCCTATTCTATGGAGTAGGGATGATCACCCTCCTCGGGTTGATAATCTATATCACTTAGCCCTGGTGGTGGCCCCTCGGGTGGGTGGATATAAATTCACCAAGGTACCCATGGATGGAGGCAGCAGCATCAATATCCTCTATTATGAGACCTTCCGTCGCATGGGGCTAACTGATAAGAGGCTTAAGCAGTCCAACACTGTCTTCCATGGAGTCGTACCCGGTAAATCAGCGTATCCAGTCGGTAAGATCGAATTGGAGGTAGCTTTTGGGGATGAATATGACTCCAGAGCCGAGAAATTGACATTTGAAGTCAAGATCAAGAGCCCGTATCATGCTCTGTTCGGACGGCCAACTTATGCCAAATTCATGGCACGACCGTGTTATGTGTACTTGCAGCTCAAGATGTCGGGTCATAAGGGAACCACTAAGGTGCATGGGATCCGGACGGTGGCCTTGGAATGTGAAGAAGGTGACGCGGCTTATGCTGAGTCGGTCTGTGCGACAGAAGAGTTAAAAATCTACAAGGACAATGTTGACCCGACGGATATGACATATTTAAAGAATCCAACCATAGAACATGAGCCGGTCATGAAGTTTAAGTAGGCCGATGATACTAAACTTGTTGATTTTGTTCCAGGCGACTCATTCAAACAGTTCAGTATCAGTGCTAATTTGGATCCCAAATAGGAAAGCATGCTCATCGAGTACATTCGTGAGAACCGGGGCATCTTTGCATGGAAACCTTATGACATGCCAGGTGTACTGAGAGAACTTGCTGAGCACACTCTTAATATTGATCCAAAGTTTAAGCCGGTCAAGCAGTTTCTTCGGCGGTTTAATGAGGAGAGGTGCAAGGCCATTGGTGAGGAGGTAGCCCGGCTCTTAGCAGCTGGGTTCATCATCGAAGTGTTTCATCCAGAGTGGTTGGCTAACCCGGTGCTTATGCTTAAGAAAAATGGCACTTGGCGTATGTGTGTTGATTACACGGACTTAAACAAGGCTTGTCCAGCTGATCCTTTTGCTCTCCCTCGTATTGATCAAATCATTGATGCTACGGCAGGTTGTGCGCGTTTGAGTTTTTTGGACGCTTACTCTGGTTATCATCAGATCAAGATGACAGTTAAGGACCAGGAGAAGACGACATTCATTACTCCGTTTGGAGCCTTCTGCTATGTATCAATGCCTTTTGGGCTCAAGAGTGCCCAGGCGACTTACCAGTGATGTGTGCAAAATTGTCTTCATAATCAAATCGGGCGCAATGTTAATGCTTATGTGGATGACATAGTGCTAAAATCCAGAGAGAAGGAGACCTTGATTGATGATCTTAAGGAAACCTTTGACAATCTTCGGGTTTACAAGATGATGCTTAACCCGGCCAAGTGTGTTTTTGGTGTGCCTTCAGGCAAGCTTTTGGGATTTCTGGTTTCTAACAGGGGCATCGAGGCTAACCCAGAGAAGATCAAGGCCATCACCTCTCTGGCCAAACCAGCGTGTATCAATGATGTTCAACGTTTGGCGGGTTATATCGCTGCTCTAAGCCGGTTCATAAGCCGGTTAGGTGAGAAGGCCATACCACTGTGTCAAATGATGAAGAAGACAGATAACTTCACTTGGAGTGACGCTGCCAACGCTGCTTTTCAAGATCTGAAGAGACAGCTGGCTAAGCCGCCAGTTTTTGCTGCTCCCATTGATAAGGAGCCCTTATTATTATATATGGCTGCTAACACGCATGTCGTCAGCGTGGCCATCGTGGTGGAGCGCAAGGATGCTGGCAAGGAACACCCGGTTCAACGACCGGTTTACTACATCAGCGAGGTGCTTATTGAGTCCAAGCAACGATATCCGCATTGGCAGAAGCTCGTTTATGGGGTGTTCATGGCAAGCCGGAAGCTTAAGCAATACTTCTTGGGCCACCCCATCACTGTGGTTAGTTCTGCTCCTTTGGGGGATATCATTCAAAACAGAGAGGCCACAGGACGAGTCACCAAATGGGCCATTGAGCTTGGGCCTCATGGCGTAAAGTATGTGCCACGCACAGCTATTAAATCTCAAGCACTAGTGGATTTCATCAACAATTGTACAAAGCTGCAAATGCCTGATGAAAAGTCGGACACCACGTATTAGACAATTCATTTTGACGGGTCCAGGCAATTGGAGGGCTCGGGGGCTGGAGTTGTTTTGGCTTCCTCTTGAGGTGACAAATTTTGTTATGTGCTTCGGTTGATGTTTCCCTGTACTAACAATGCAGCTGAGTATGAAGCCTTACTCCATGGTCTCTGGATGGCTAAGGAGATAAGCTTAAGCCGGGTAAGGTGCTTCGGCGACTCAGATCTGGTGGCTCAGTAGGTATCAGGCAAGTGGGATTCTAAGGATCCTCTCATCGCGGCTTATCTCCATGAAGTCGATGCAATTGAGGGACACTTCAAGGGTTATCAGGTGGAGCACATTGACCGCAGAAACAATGAGGCGGCTAATGCTTTAAGCCGGCTGGGATCTTAGCGTAAGCCGGTGCCGCCTAATACTTTCTTGGATATTCTGCATAACCCTTCTGTCAAGCTACCCACAGAGGAAGACTTGGTTGTTCCTGAGCCAGAATCGCAATTGGTGGCGGCTCTTCATGTCATTCCAGATTGGACGGTGCCATACCTGGCTTATATGACTCGGGGCGAGTTGCCTGAGGATGAAATATTGGCCAGGGAGATAACCTGGTGGTCTAAGTCTATGATGATTATCAATGCCGAGTTGCATCATCGCAGTGTTACAGGGGTGTTTCACCATTACATCTCTCCTGAAGAAGGCCAAGAAATTCTTCGTGAGATTCATGAAGGGGATTGTGGTCACCATGCCGGGTCAAAATCCCTTGTTGCTAAGGCTTTCCGTCATGGATTCTATTGGCTGATGGCTCATGCTGATGCAGAGGACTTGGTCAGTAAATGTGATGGTTGTCAGAAGTTGTCAAGACGGGCTCATGTGACGGCTCAAGAATTGAGGATGATTCCAATTACATGGCCATTCGCAGTCTGGGGGCTTGACATGGTTGGGCCTTTCAAAAGGTCCAAAGATAAAAAGACCAACCTCTTGGTGGCGGTCGATAAATTTACAAAGTGGGTTGAGGCAGAGCTAGTCAGTAAGTGTGATGCAGCTACAACAGTACAATTCATGAAGAAGGTCATATTTCGCTTCGGCTTTCCACACAACATTATAACTGACAATGCCACTAATCTGTCTAAAGGCGCCATGGAAGAATTTTGTCAATGGGAGCATATTTGTCTTGATGTTTCAGTGGCTCACCCCCAATCCAACGGTCAAGCCGAGAGAGCCAATCAGGAGATATTGAAAGGCATCAAGCCCCAGCTTTTGGTCCCATCGCAGCGGACGTCGGGTTGCTGGGTTGAGGAGTTACCCTCTGTGTTATGGAGCATTAACACTACTCCTAATAGATATACGGGTTATACACCTTTCTTCATGGTCTATGGAGTTGAGGAAGTTCTCCCTAGCGACATCCATCATGACTCGCCTCGTGTGGTGGCTTATGTTGAAGCGGACAATGAACATGCACGTCAGGATGCTCTTGACCTGTTAGATGAACAACGGGACTTGGCAGTAGCTCGCTCGGTGATTTACCAGCAAGACTTATGCCAATATCATAGCTGTCGGGTTAAGTCCACAGCCTTTCAGGAAGGTGATTTGGTGCTCCAGCTCATCCAGGATTAAACTGATGCGCAGGAGCTATCCCCACCTTGGGAAGGGCCCTTTGTGGCCAGCAAGAACTTGAACAACGTGTCATATTACCTTATCGATGTTCGAAAGCGCAAAGACTCACGTAATTCGGAGGAAGAGACCCACCGGCTATGGAATATCGCTCATCTTCGGCCCTACTACACTTGAGCCATAGGCTATCCTGATGTACATATTTTGCCAATGTATATATTATGATAAATAATAAAGCAGGACGTCTGTCCCTTTTTCCTTCCCCCAAGGTAAATTTGTCATTATTATTATCATTATTTTCTCACATGATCACTTGGGGGCTGATCACATTTGATCGGGCTTAACCCGCTTAATTCGGCTTACGATCGTATTCCAATCTAGCCGTTAAAAGTTATGATCACTAGGGGGCTTCCTGTTCAAACATAGGTCGTATTCGAACCAAAGAGACCACAGCTATCGGTACCCTTTTGATTGGCACATTATCGAGCTCACTAGGGGGCTTCTTCATCGTATTCGAATCATAGCTTAACCCCATTTGGGAACCGACTTTGATCGTATTTGAATTACAGTCGTTAAAAAACTCTCAAGGTCATTAGAGGGCTTCCTGTTCAAACATAGGTCGTGTTGAAACCAAAGAGAACACAACTGTCGGTACCCTCTTGATCGGCACAACGCCAAAGCCTTTGGGGGCTACATGACCGTATTCGAATCCTAGCTTAAACCCCTCTAAAACAGTTTACTGATCGTATTCGAATCAGCAGCCTTGAATTATTTATTCTATTTCGGTTTAAAGTTTTCTTTGGAAACACCCTTTATTTGACTTCAGACTTTTTCTGAGGCTTACAAGTTTAAGTATGGTTGCCTTTGACCCGGCTCAGTATCGACTGATGAGTCGCCGATACATAAGCATCATTATACCTTTGAAATTTTGGGTATCCAAAGACTGGGTTATCACCCTTACCGATCGGGTCATATAAACCGGCGGTGCAAATCTAAGAAATCATCAGCATAGGATCATAGTTGTGTTTTTAAAACAAGCTAATCTATGACTCCTTTTAAATCCTTTTGACCCGCCTGGTGTTAAACTGTGAAGCAATTTTGCAGTCTGTTTTCACATGCAGGACAGTTTACAAAGTCTGATCAAGCATATGGTAAGAAGATGAAAAGTAACACGGATGGATACAAGACGGCGGTTTAATGGCGTTAAGCATTAAAACATGCACGATGGCACAACCAAAATAAAGTTATTTCTATCCTATTACAGGACTCCCTGGGTCCTAATAATTCACACTGTTTTTAAGTACATCCCAGGTATGAGCGGCCACGGCAGGTTCACCTCCATGATTAGCCTGAAGCGTCCGGGTTAGCCCTCTCCGCGCTTTCGCCCTGCTCCCTTTCCTGGAAGGTTGACGATGACCAGTCAATGTTGTTCAAGGCTTCAAATTCAGCGTCAGCATCAACAAGGCCGACCGGGTCAACTTTAGGAGCAAAGGTGTGCTTACAGAGTGGGGGAATCAGACTGGTCACTTCATAGTGAGGCGTTGGAATTCTCTAGTTCTCTTCATCATAACCCACCTAATACTTGGTAAGATCCACTTCATTTGCTATCAGAGTAGCCACGGGGTGTATCTCTTTGACACAGGCGAGAAAGTCAGCGTCTTCAAACGGAGTGCCATCTTCCTTCAGGCTTGCGTAGCCGGTGGCAATGTCAGCCGGGTCTAATTCTGGTAACCAAGCCTTGACCCGGCTTAAAGCGTTTACCGCTCCGGCTCTTGCAGCTGACCGCCTCAGTTCATTGAACTGTTAGGGAGAACGAAAAGCTTCTTCAAGACCTCTACCAGGAGGGTTGGCACTTCATTCGACAGAGCCACCGTGGCTAATGCACGTTGAGACCTGGTGTACAATTGTTCCACCAAAGTGTACACTGCCTTCAGTTTGATCAACATGTCTTGGTTCAAGTTTGAGCTTCTGGGGCCTGCATAAACGTGATCAGGTGTGTTAATTACAGTCTTATGGTCAATTGAAAGGCTTAGATATTTAAAAACTTGCAGGGCGACTTACCAAAGATGGCTGAGACCATTTGAGAGACATGGCGCTTTAAACCGGCTAATTCACCAGTGACTTCTTCCAGAGCAACCTCTACTTTTTCACCTCAATTAATCAGTGCGGTTTTTTCATCAGCCTAGGCTTTCTTTTCAGCTTCAAATTCTTTCTTCAGTTTTTCTTGTTCAGAAACGCTGAATTTGAACTTGGTGTCGGCCTTTTCAATTTCTGTCTCTTGGGTCTCAAGGCGGCTCTTCAGATCAGTCACCTCGGATTCGAGTTGGCTCGTGGTGGCCTATACAAGTACAAAGTCAAAATCAAGGCAATTGTTTATGCAATATTAAAGTCCCAAGCATTTTGCTAGCAATAAAACTTGGCACTTGAGTGCTAATGTTACCAAGGAGTTTTATTTTCAATGGCAGTTCATAAGATGGCGATTTATAAGAGTAAGTCCCAAGCATTTTGCAAGCAATAATATTTGGCACTTGGGGGCTAATGCATATTGCTGTTCAAGGACCCATAAGAATTTTTTATATAAGGACCGGCTCAACCATATTGGTTAAGTCGCCCCTTGGGGACTACATGGTAAGCCGGAACTTATATATGTTTCTTTCATTTATGTTGCTAAGTTTGTTTCAAAGTCTATAGCATAAGCATCATAAGCAGTAGACTTGGGGACTAGCATAGTAAAGATTAATGAGCAAAAGAGAACGGGTTATACCTCGAATTTTTGGTGCATCTGCTTCACCATATCAATCTCGAGGTTCCGGCTGGTGTGCACTTGGCTCATATAGCCAGAAAAGATGTCTCCAATACTCAATAGAGCATAGTTGGCAACATCCATCTTGACCCGGCGGTGGTCCAGAAGTTCTTCCTTGGAGGGGCAGTTGGCCAGTACAGTCGACCTTCCCGGCTCAACATAGCCGGTTCTGGTGATCTCTACATCAGCATTTGAAGGGTCATCAGTCCGTACCGGGCTAGCAACCTTTGGATTCTCTGACTCGTCGGCACCTTGATCAGTGGGCAGGTCACTAGCAGGAGTTGCTAAGTCCTGAGCTGGCTCAGATGGCGGCTCATGAGTGGTCAAGTCCAGCACGGCTGTTTCAACAACCGGCTCAGTCGCAACTGTATCTTCAGCTGGTTTATTTTTCCTAACCCGTTTGCTGGGTTTGGCTTGACCACTACGTCAAAATAAAGGTTAATACAGATGCAAGGGATTAAAATAAATGCAAGATGAGCGGGTCAACATACCCTAGTGCAGTCTTGAAAGCCGGTAGGTTGGACTGTTGTGACTCGCCGGAGGAAGAGAAAGTATCCTGATAATCCGAGTCAGAAGAATTGAGTGGTTGACAAAAGAGACCAACCAAGGGGTAAAATCTATTTAAAACAGAAGTGTCCTCATTCCAGCGCTTCCTTGGAGTGTTTGGTAAGCCGGAGGAGGGCTCCGCGTCCTTGCTGGTCCGGGTCTGCCTCCGGCTCTCATGAATTTGCCTCTTCAAAAGAAATTGAGGATCGTGATGAGCTAAAGGATGAGAACACCTTACTTCCCGGGTCACTCTGCGGATTTTCCGTCTTGGCAAAGTCTCGGAGTCAGAGGGAAGGATAGTTACCTCATCAGCCTTGTTACCACTTGCTCCTATGTCCTCCTGCTGATAATCAGTGTCAATAAGATGGTAAAAAAATGAGCCAAGGGAATCAAGGGCTACCTCTGACTCAGAAGAGTCTGCTAGCCGAAGCAGGTCAGAAGCAGTGGCTTTCTTGCCCTTCCTTTCGATAGCATCTTTCCTGGTGGCTTTCTTTTCTTTTCTAGCTTTCTTGCCGGCTTCATGATCATATTTGACTTTCCAAAATTTATCACCCACCTGCAAAGATTAGCATATGCATGAGTATGGGTGAAACATAAGAAATTGAAGTAGTCATTTCACATGGGCGGTTTACCTTTGGAGTCGGGTTAGCTTTGCAGAAGGGAGCTAGGCCGACCTTGCCGCAATTCGCCAGACTCTCATTCAGAAGAGACTTGGTCATGTCGTTAATGACATCGTCAAGCAAGTCGTCAGGGCTGTGACGCAGAGGATCATTCTTGGCTCTAGTGTATTCACACATCAAGCTGGTGCGGTGGCTCAATGGAATAACCCGCCAGGCGAGCCAAACCCGGACCAGGTCAATGCCTGTCAGCCCGTTCCCTAGCAGGGCCTTGATCTTGGGCAAAGTAGGAGCAAGTGATTTACGTTCCATGGCTGTAATCTTGTCAGGCAGAGGATGGTTGGTCCCAAGACGAAGGGCATGAAAGCCGGGCAGAGGGTTTTCATCAGCCGGAGAGGTATGTTTGCAGTAAAACCATGTCATATTCCAATCTTTGGGGTGGCTTGGCGGGTTAGCATAAGGAAAGATCACATCCCTGCGGTGTTGGATCGAGACTCCGCCAAGTTCTAAGCTCTGGCCGCTGGCACGTTTAGTCTGGCGGTTCAAATAGAATAGTTCTCTGAAAAGCAGCAAATTTGGTTCTTCACCAAGGTATACTTCGCTGAATACTTGGAAGTTGCAGATATTAGACACGGAATTGGGTCCGATGTCTTGTGGGTGAAGATCAAAGAAATTCAACACATCCCTGAAGAATTTTGAGCCGGGAGGACTAAATCCCCGGTTCATATGATCTGTGAAAATAGCAACCTCTCCGTCATTGGGTTGAGGAAATTCTTCATCCGGGTTAGGAGCACGATAAGGAATGACTTCTTTTTTCGACAGATAGCCGGTCTTCACAAAGTCATCCAAGGTGCTGTCAGTGACAATGGATTTAACCCAGTTGTAGGAGGTAGGTGCCTTGGGTGCCATTCTGATTGAAAGCCTAAGACTAACTAAAAGTGCCGGTTCAAATTTAAGCCGGGCAGGACAAAAATATTACTGTGCATATTCAAAATGGCGGCTTACGAAGGGGCCTAATGGTATAAGGATAATTATGTCCAGGTTAGATAAGCCGCCATAAGCTCTATAAGCCGTCAAGACTATTTAAACCGCCAAGGGTGGTTCAAGTTATAAATTGAGCATTGCTCCCTTAAAACCGGCGATCAGAGTCGCCATGACTAGATAAATCTAACAAGTGCAGATTTTGCCTAAGTGTTGTACAAACAGGTTTCACAATTTGTAGCTGTTATTTTGGATCAAACAGATGTTCAGAAAAGAAAATTTACTAGACCTAAAACAGGGCGCAAAAGAGTTCATGCGCTATAATGGGATTTTATTACATGGAAAGGTGATCTACTGGTACCCAAAATGGATGTGGAACACGTACCACATAAGATCTATGAGGTTTTTGGATCGAAAGAAGCCATAGCAGGTGGAACACAAGAACTCAGATGAACTGCGCACGATACTGAAGAACATGCTAGCCCTAGCGCAGATCTATGGCGCAGAAAGGGGAAACAATTACTGCGTAAGATCTGTGGAGGAGGGATGCTGCCGTTCTCTGGTCAAGGTCAGGTCGATGCAGCGGCCAAGCTCGACGAAGTCCAGGTGCGCTGTGGCGACGGCGGCAGAGCTCCAGTAACAGATGGGGGCGAGAGGAAGAAGATGCGGAACGGGAAGAATGAAGGAAGACCTAGTTGGGTCTATTTATAAGGAAGGGCCACTAAAGAGCACGAAAAACGAGGAGGCCGATAACAAGAGTTATTCAACTGCAAGGACGCCTCAATTTTCGGGATGGTTATCAAGACAGAGATCCGTTGGGATATATTGGATAAAACGAACTTTTATGACAGGTGACATCATGGTGGGTTACCACAAATCCAGAAGATGACGTCATGGCGGGTTATAAAAAAAATTCATAAAGGCAGAAGATTTTTTTCCTTAAGTGTCGAAGATTGACATGAAAACTAGTTCAAATCAATCTGGGGCCTAATGTTGGCGATATAACTATTTGTATGACCCTTCCAGGAGGGGCTGGGTCATACTTGCAAATATTTGTGAAGCCCAAGACCCAGGTTATGGATGGCAGTTTTGTTAAAGGCCCATGGCCCAGAGGCGACTTAAGGCCCGTAGTGATAAACCGCCATGTATGCGTGACATGTATTGTAAGGCAAGAATAATTAAGAGACCGAGTCGGACAGTGTTTATGAGCCGGCCGGGACTCTGTAGAGCCGCTGGGCGTCGGTCTCTGTATATAAAGGGACGACCCGGTGGCGGTTCAGGGCAAGTAACATCAACTAGAGACCTAGGTCAGCGATTCGCTCCCTGGTTATCGAGACATAAGCAATCCCACTCAAAACTGGACCATAGGCTTTTACCTTCACCGTAAGGGGCTGAACCAGTATAAACCTCGTGTCCTTTGTCCCGATTAACCCCTTCAAGCTTCCTAGTTGTGATGGCTCCACGACTAAGTCCTTCAACTAGGACATCCGCCGTGACAATTCCACGACAAGTAGTATGATAGTTTTGAGAGTGGTAGTCGCGGCAGCAATAATGGTAATAGTGATAGCAATAGTTTTGTACCTAGTGCAATAGAAAAGTAGCAGTAGTCACTTAGCAGAGACAATATGTAGGAAAATCATAGGCATTGGATCGGTGATTTGTTCGATGATATTCATCATGAGACAGTCATAAACCTAGGGCGATATGGCACTAGCTCCAGTTCATAAATGTAATGTAAGCAAGTATTCCGTAAATAGAGATACATGCTTATAAAATACTTGCATGGCATCTTTTGACCTACCCTCCTGTGGTAGCGGGGTCCTATTGGAGACTAAGGGATATCAAGGCCTCCTTTTAATAAAGAATCGTAACAAAACATTAGCACACAGTGAATACATGAACTCCTCAAACTATGGTCATCATCGGGAGTGGTGTCAGTGTCAAAACCGGCGGATCTCGGGTAGGGGGTCCCGATCCATGCGTCTTAGGGTGATGGTAACATGAAGCAAGGGACACAATGTTTACCCAGGTTCGGGCCCTCTCGATGGAGGTAAAACCCTACTTCATGCTTGATTAATATTGAAGATATGGGTAGAACAAGAGTAGTTCTACCACGAGATCATATAGGCTAAACCCTAAGAGCTAGCCTATGATGGTATGATTGTAATTGTGATCGTCCTTCCAAGGACCATGCTCTCCGGTTTATATAGACACCGGAGAGCTAGGGTTTACATGGAGTCGGTTACAAGGAAGGAAACATAATATCCGGATCGCCCATCTTGTCTTCCACACAAAGGAGAGTCCCATCATGTCCCCTTATCGCGGGATTCTCATTAATACGGGTATGGGTAATCCCCCCAAGCCATCAATCGTGGCGCTTGGGAAGTAAGCGATTCTCAACAGGCTAGTGGGGAGGCAGACCGCTTTCGTCGCCTCTATAAATGGATAAGAGTTCCTCATTTTTACCCACGCCTTCTTCCTCCCTTGCATACTCTTGCCCCCTCGAGCTCCAGCACCCTAGTACAGGTCTTCTCCGCATAGTTAGTCATGTCCGGAGCAGGAGGCAAGTGGGTGGCTTCCATCGCGACGGAGAAGAAGATTGTGAATCTTCGGGCGGCCGGATACTTGGCCGCAGACATAGCACACCGGCTACCAGATGAGGGGCGGGTCATTCCAACTCCAGGACCCCACGAGAGGGTCGTGTTCCTTGCCCACTTCGTCCGTGGACTGGGGTTTCCACTCCACCCCATCGTCCGCAGGCTCATGTTCTACTACGGACTAGACTTCCATGATCTAGATCCGAACTTCGTCCTCAAAATCTCGGCGTTCATCGTCGGTGTGCGAGGCTTTCCTCCGCATTGAGCCTCATTTCGGCTTGTGGCTCCAAACCTTCTGCGTGAAGCTGAAGATTGTGAGCGGCCAGCAAGCGGAGTGCGGAGGAGCCATGGTGGGCAAAATGCCTAATGTCACCTGGCCTGATGGCTCCTTTGCGGAAACCATGAAGGGGTGGCAATTGGGGTGGTTCTACATCACCGAGCCACGCGACGCCAACTGGGCAGCGGCTCCCGAGTTCCAATCTGGACCCCCTATGCGGCTCACCTCCTGGGAACAGAAGGGCCTGTTATGGGGCGAATCTGCCGAGCTGACCGGACTCATCAACTACGTCATGGGCATGAAGGACAAGAACATCAAGCTCGTCAACGTGATCCAAGTCATGCGCATTCGCCTGATTCTGTCATGCCAAAGGTGGGCATTCAATCTGTGGGAGTTCGTCCCGGCCGAACACCGGACGCTCCAGAGGCTCTATGGCATGAAGCACAAGAACGTGTGGAAGGCGTTGTTCAAGGCCACCGAAATACCTCCTCTCATAACCAAGGACCATGGGCTCCAAGCCGCACGGCACCCTACCCAGGTGAGTTCTCAGGCCTCCACCGGGTTCAGTTCTTCCCAATGTATTCATGAATAATTCCTAAGCGATTGTATATATTTGTTTTAGGAGTATGTGGAGACAGCAGAGCGGATTGACAGTCCGGCTTCGTTGCCAGAAAGAACAGCCAATGATCTTCTGACGGAGATGCTGGTCCCGGCGCCCTATAAGGGGCTAGAGAAGAAGGCCAATAAGAAGGCCCCGGGGACCCGAAAGGGTCTCCGAAGTAAGGTTGTGCAAGCCTTGTCCGAAGATGACAAGGTGCACTCCTCCCCCGAAGGGGAAGAAGAAGAAGAAGAAGAAGAGGCCGCCCCGTCCGGAAAGGATGGGGGACCTGAGACGGCGAACCAGGGGGCCAGGTGAGGCCCCCAGCGTAAGGCCGTCATACCCTTGTCGTCCGATGACGACGAGGAAGATTCCTCCCACGGAGGCGGGGAGGAACAAGGAGAAACACCACCTCCCCATGTCAGGGGAGGGAAGAAGAGGAAGGCTGCCCCAATGGGGGAGACTGGGACGTCCAAGAAGGGAAAGGCATCCCTTCTGGACTACTCCGCCATCTCCGCCGATAGCGAGGAAGGGTGGCTGCCCAGGAAGAAGCCCCTTGTGCGATCGTAAGTATCCGCACTCAATCGTAATTTTTGCTTCATAATTTTGTTTATAATGCCGAACTTGTATGCAGTCCGGCCAGGGCCCATCCGGAAGTGTCGTCTTCGGAAGGCTTCCAACGATGGCGGAGGTGGCCCTGGAGGCGCCTCAAGGCGGCGTCCCAGGCGTCAGACTCGCGGGGTTCAAGGTCCCCGCGGATCGTGTCAATGAGAGCCACGGCAAGCCGGGCTCTCAGCCGAACACTGTTCCGGAGCCTTCAGTGGTTCCGGACTTAGGCAGGCAGCCCCTCGTTATGGAGGGAGGGCCGTCTGTATCAAGGACTTCTGTTGCGCCCCGGGCGCGGGATTGTCTGCTGGAAGCGCTCCGTGGTGCTTCCCTAGATGAAGAGCACCGTACTCTCATGAGTGTGGTGATTCAAAAGGTTTCGTCCACCAAGAGCGGACTAACCGAAGCCTGCACAGCCTCCTAATAGGCTTTGAGATAAGCAGTAAAAATATGTGAAGTTACCACTCGATAGGTAGTAGCCCCTGATACTCTATTTGGTGTTCGGAAAGAAGAACCAAACGGAGGGTCAATTATAATCCGCAGGAGTCTAACAATAAGTTTGAATATGAATAAACAGGCTGTGCTCTTGGCCGCTGCTGCTCATACGGCCGAAATCGCCGGCCTAACGCAGGACTTGGAGCGGGCACAGGGAGAGCTCGACCTCGCGAGGAGGCAGCTCGAGGAGAGCAAAGGTGAATGATTCCCCTCTCTCAATGAAAGCACCAATGTCGGTGTCAAAACCAGCGGATCTCTGGTAGGGGGTCCCGATCTGTGCGTCTTAGGCTGATGGTAACAGGAAGCAAGGGACACAATGTTTACCCTGGTTCGGGCCCTCTCGATGGAGGTAAAACCCTACTTCCTGCTTGATTAATATTGAAGATATGGGTAGTACAAGAGTAGATCTACCACGAGATCGTAGAGGCTAAACCCTAAGAGCTAGCCTATCATGGTATGATTGTAATTGTGATCGACCTTCTAAGGACCATGCTCTCCGGTTTATATAGACACCAGAGAGCTAGGGTTTACATGGAGTCGGTTAAAACGAAGGAAACATAATATCCGAATCGCCCAGCTTGTCTTCCACGCAAAGGAGAGTCCCATCCGGGCACGAGACGAAGTCTTGAGTCTTGTATCTTGACGCTTCTATAGTCCAGACAATGAATATAGTCCGGCCATCCGGATACCCCCTTATCCAGGACTCCCTCAAGTGGTCTAGACTATTGTCACTCCGGGGTTGCCGAATAATAACACGTAGTAGGTGACTATAACTTGCAAGATCAGATCTAGAAGATAGATATAATGGTGATAACATAAATGATTCAGATCTCAAATCATGGCACCCGGGCCCAAAGTGACAAGCATTAAGCATGGCAAAGTCATAGCAACATCAATCTCAGAACATAATGGATACTAGGGATCAGGCCCTAACAAAACTAACTCAATTACATGATGACTCTTGATAACCCACAAGTGTAGGGGATCGCAACAGCTTTCGAGGGTGAACTACAACCCAAATTTATTGATTCGACACAAGGGGAGCCAAAGAATATTCTTGAGTATTAGCAGTTGAGTTGTCAATTCAACCACACCTGGATAACTTAGTATCTACAGCAAAGTGTTTAGTAGCAAAAGTGGTATGATAGTAATGGTAACATAGCAAAAGTAAAGATAAATGTTTTTGGGTTTTTGTAGTATTTGTAACAGCAGCAACGGAAAAGTAAATAAACGGAGAACAATATATGAAAAGCTCGTAGGCAATGGATCAGTGATGGATAATTATGCCGGATGCGATTCCTCATGTAATAGCTATAACATAGGGTGACATAGAACTAGCTCCAGTTCATCAATGTAATGTAGGCATGTATTCCGTAAATAGTCATACGTGTTTATGGAAAAGAACTTGTATGACATCTTTTGTCCTACCCTCCCATGGCAGCGTGGTCCTAGCGGAAACTAAGGGTTATTAAGGCCTCCTTTTAATAGAGAACCGGAGCAAAGCATTAACACATAGTGAATACATGAACTCCTCAAACTACGGTCATCACCGAGAAGTATCCCGATTATTGTCACTTCGGGGTTGTCGGATCATAACACATAATAGGTGACTATATACTGGCAAGATAGGATCAAGAACACACATATATTCATGAAAACATAATAGGTTCAAATCTGAAATCATGGCACTTGGACCCTAATGACAAGCATTAAGCACAGCAAAGTCATAGCAACATCAATCTCAGAACATAGTGGATACTAGGGATCAAACCCTAACAAAACTAACTTGACTACATGGTAAATCTCATCCAACCCATCACCTTCCAGCAAGCCTACGATGGAATTACTCACGCACGGCGGTGAGCATAATGAAATTTGTGATGGAGGATGGTTGATGATGACGACAGCGACGAATCCCCCTCTCTGGAGCCCCGAACGGACTCCAGATCAGCCCTCCCGAGAGAGATTAGGGCTTGGCAGTGGCTCCGTGTCGTAAAATGCGATGAAACTTTATCTCTGATTTTTTTCTCCGCGAGACGGAATATATGGAGTTGGAGTTGAGGTCGGTGGAGCTCTAGGGGGCCCACAAGATAGGGAGCGCGCCCTAGGGGGGGCGCCCCCTGTCTCGTGGACAGGCCCCACTACAAGAAATATGTCAACTTATGACCTTTTGTCAGTGACCCTGGAAGAATTGGTCATAGATTTATGACCATTTCAGACCAATTGGTCAAAAGCTGTTCGGGGGGCTCCAAACCCTAAACCATTGTGACCATTTTGGTCAGAAAGGTCGTAATTTCCTTACACGAAATGGTCACAAAGCAAATAGTGCTAGTCCACTGCCTTATTTCTAGTTGTTAATGACCAATATAGATGGTCATAGCCTTGTAGATTGTGGTGGGTTGTGATGACTAGGCACCATCTCATCAGTTTTGCCTATGTGTCATGCCCATGTGGCAGTTTTTGCCCTAGGTTGTGAAGCAACCTATATTTCTGTTATTCCAAAATTCCCAAAAAATTCTCATAAATGTTTTGGATCATATCTTCATCAAATATGTCAAAAACATTCCTTGCCTAGTTCAAAAATAATTCAAAAATATTCATTTTCCTATTCTATTCAAAGCAGCACTTTGTGAAGGAAGTACCATTTTGGCATGTCCAAATGCTATCCATTTTCTACAGTGCTTTCCTATGCCCAAATAACCATCCTCCACCAAATGCCAGCTCAATCCATTCATTATTTTGAGCCGAGCTTCAACATTCGTATTTATGTCCAGTGTGGTGGTTTGCAAAGCAAGTACCACCTAGGCTCCTCCTTTTGAGCTGGAAATTTGTGAATACGGTCTTCTTAGTAACTGATCATCCTCAGCCAAAACTCACGCCCATTAGCCATGTACATTTCCCGTACCGCTAATCAAACACTTGGCCGCTAATTCATGTTTGAGCATCGATCGGTCTCCTCGTGAGAATCTTATGTTGTAATTTTGTTCCTAGCACCTACCTGGGGAGTGCTCAACCCACTAGACATGCCTAGGCTGCCCAGAACACAAGGCAACGCCACGGTCACGCGGTGACCACGCGACGGGCATGCGAGTTTACGCGCTCTAGAGTTGGGGCCCTCGGCCACCGCCCAAACCTCGACGTATCACCACCAAACAATGAATTTATGATTAAATAGGTACTTATGTAACTAGAAATGATTTTTGGAAAAAATAAATAGCAAACTATGAGGCAGCTGCAGTTCAAATTTGACCCGCTTCCAACTGAATCGGCGGGAATTTGTCTTTTTCACCAGAGGTGGATCAAAACTTTTGACACCCAACCATTTTGTCAATTGTGCATTAAATATGTCCTAATATTTTATAAAAATGATTTGGTACAATTTTGCAACGAATATATGGTAGGTCCTTCACAAAAAAACCTCATTTCGGGCACTCGAAAAATGGAAAATGAATTTTCTGTGCAAAGCAAATGAAAACTCCCTTTGGCAACATTGTTTGGAATTCCAAGATGCACCCTTGTGCACAATGTGATATCATTTGAACAAACTATGCCATGAATGTGGCCATAAGATTGATCCTTTGGCTAGAAAGCCATTGATCTCCACACATGATAGCTCGTTTCTGAGAACACTTTTTTAAAATAATTGCCGTATTACAAGTTTGTTATTTTTCCTGGGAACTTGGCCACATATGATGACACAATGCGAAGGTTTCCCAATTTTTTGATTTTTTTGAATTTTTTATGCCCGTTCCAAAATGCGTTCAAAACGGCGGGAATGACCGTTCCTAGCTAGTGGTTGAATCTTGGAATTTTTTTGGTGTTTCTCTGATTAAATAGATACTTATGTAACTAGAAATGATTTTTGGAAAAAATAAATAGCAAACTATGAGGCAGATGCAGTTCAAATTTGACACTCTTCCAGCTGAATCGGCGGAAATTTGTCTTTTTCACCAGATGTGGATCAAAACTTTTTACACCCAACCATTTGGTCAATTATGCGTTAAATATGACCTAGTATTTTAGAAAAATGATTTGGTGCAATTTTGCAATAATTATTTGGTAGGTTCTTCACAAAAAAACATCATTTGGGGCACTCGAAAAATGATTAAAAATAACTAGAAAGATGAGAAATGCGTACAAATTGGTCCTTATCCATAAAATGTGGTCTAACTCTAGTGAAAATTTGTGTGGTACCCTTTTGCAAAATATTTTTGATAGCTACTTCACAAAATCCCTCTAGTTTTTGTACTTGGAAACTCTTTTAAATCGCTGATTTTCCGAACCAGTCAGAACCATTCCCACGGATCGATGACATGGCACTCATCCATCCATCCATCCATCTCACAATCCCACATCCATCCGTCCATCCATCCGTCCATCCACCCCACCGCAGCACAAACCCTAGCTCACATCACACCCCTTCCCCCATCGCACCCTTCTCCCCCATCTGCTAACGCCGGAGAGGAGGAGGAGCAGAGGGAGTGGGCGGATCTGACGCCGGTGTGCCTAGCAGAGGCGTTCTCGCGGCTGGGCCTGGCTAACGCCGGTGTGCCCCGCCCCGCCCAGATCAAATCAGACACATCTGTGCCGCCTCCCTTCCAGATCCATCGTCAGGACGGCTCCGGCGACTTTGGCAGCTCCTCCCCGACATCTGCCGCGCCCTCACACGTGGCTTAGCCCCTGGATGGTGCTATTCCGCCCGGTGGCCATGGGGTACTCGAGCTCTCCTCCAGTGACTCCATCCCCTCCTCTTTCTCTCCCTCTCTCTCTCTCTAACTCTGCTCTGTTCTTCGATTGTAGGTATGCAGGAGGAAGGATGGATTGTAGATAGACTGGACAACAAGGATGGATGGCGCCTGGGGAGGGAGTGCTCGACCATGGCTGCTTGTCGGGATGTATCAGCCATGGATCTTATTCTGGCTGTAGGTGAGCTCGTCCTCTCCTCCTCTCTACTCGATTGAATTGCTGGTACTAGGATTCGGGGTTTAGATGGGTTGAGGCAGTAGACTGTTTTGTGCATCTCAGTTAGAACTTGTTTATTTCGTCCCCGTGCCGTGTCATGTTAATTTTGTTGCATCCTACTGTCATATCCAGCGGTTTTGTTTTCTGTTGCTGAACTTGAATTACATAGCTAGGATGGAGTTACTGTCAAGTGTTTGCATCCTTTTAAGTTGGAGGATGCAGCGATTTGGGAGTGGAAAATGCCCCGGATTTTGGGATCTAGATGGTTTGGGGTAGCTGAATGCCATGTTACCCTTATGTCATATTCAGTTGTTTCCTATTACTGAACCCTGGTCTACACGCTAGTGCATTGCGAGTGCAACCCCGGTCTCCTTCTTTGTCAGTGTTGTCTGCAATAGCTGTTTGGTGTTGGTTCTGCAGTATTTTCAGTTCAACAGCAGTTCCTTCGTTGTACTATGAATCTGCAGTAGTTCTTTCTTTCCAACACAATATCAAAAGATTAAGATTATAGATGTATGTTGATGAATGGTCCATTACAGTAGTTCTTTCTGCAGTAATTTCATAGATTAAGATTACATATGTATGTTCATGAATGATGAGTAGTTTCAGTTATTTCCTTCTAAATGTGAATTCATGTACATCATCAAGCATTTCACATTTGCTGTCACAACATTCTGTTAGCTAAAATGAAATCAGACAATGAGCTTTGTTTGTTCTTGTACTCTTTGTATGTTCCTTTGGTTCTTTTTTAATTTGATGACAATGAACCAAAATAACCAGTTACCAGTAGCTATGTGTGCATTGCCAAGTACAACTGTTCTACTTTGTATGGAATCTTCTATAGATATTATTTCTTTTAAGTGTTGCTGGCTATATTAAGATTATACTCGGAGGCACTATAGCATTAGTGTGTTGTCTCGCTTTTGTTCTTCTCTATCTATGCTTACAAGTCAGGTTGTTTTGTGGCATCCAGGGGCACAATGCTGGTGCTGGTAGGCAAGCAAGCACCCATGGATTCGTGAACTGGCTTGGATGTGTACTTGGTCGTCGGGGTTGGATGAGGACGACGGCAACAAGGTGAGACCATCGTGATCCACCCTCCTACTTCCTTCTCGTGATTCCCTAACTGCTCAACATGTTGATCTGTTCTAAACATCTGAAGCTTGCTGTGTGTAGGGTGACTAGTGATGTTCAGTGTTTATTGTGTGTGTTTTCTACACACACACTCACACATGGTCCTTACGTTTCAATCTCCTCTACTGCTTACGGACAGAGTACTACGCACGTATAGTAGTTGAGTAGTAGTGTGTAGGGACTCTTGAGGAAAGTTTACGTACTTAAACATTATGCTTAAAATAAAAGTTGTAATTCCCTTGTAGTAGTATGTTTATGAATGGCTGCATGAAATGATTGTCCAGTACTTCAAATATTTGAATCGGGGTTAATGTAATCACTTGCTGCATCCTGTTTGATTGATCGGAGATGCTAATAGGAAAGCAAAGCAAATAGGAAAAGCATGTGCTGCTACTTTTGCTTATCCTCCGCACACAAGTAAAGCGAAGCATCCTATTTTGATTTCTTCATTCATGATGCATAAAATTCTAGTATTGTGTTCATATAGCTAATCTGCTGGTGTTGTGCATAAAATTCCAGGATCTTTGCGTCTAAGTTCTGGCTGCAGTGCCTATCTTTAGTAAGATTAAATTGCTACTATTACTGATGAATGGTTGAGTTCTAAAACTTGAAGTAGCACCTACTTTCTGGTCCTGTAGTGTTTAAAACTGATAATTATGATGCATTGGTCGTCCATATGGCCTTCTTTTTTAATGCATATATATGATGTAGTTTATAGGCCTTGATCTCAACCTCTCAAGTTTATGTTCCCTGGTGTGTAGTTAACTTGTCATTTTTATTGGCAAGCGTGTAATGAATTTATTAGAATTTTTCTCCTATTGCCGTGTACAGTATGTAGCAAAAAGGTCTATATTACTGTGGATGTATAATGTAGAAGTATAGAAACCATAAATTCAAGCTTCTGCTGTAGCATGCTCAATATATATTGTTATAGAATAGTGTTCTGCAAAAGGTTGAAACACCATGGTCTCAGTCATTTGTAGGAAATAGAAACACTAAGGCCGACATGCACTTCACTGTTTCACTTGTTTTTTCCAATTTAATTTTGTGGATAGTAAATTTGCGATTGTACGCCTTTTGTGAAAAAATTGCATTTTACGTTTCCATGCCCTGTAATGGTGAAGCATGGTTCTCTGATATTCTGCACCATTGAAAGGCTGATATCTTGTATAAATTTGGCTTTTGGTAGGTAATCCTTTTCCCTGCCATGTTCAGGTGCATCACTCTGATGCCGATGAAGGGTGAGATCTTTGGTCGACACTATGGAGAAGACCCAAACCGAAGGGCTACTTGAAGTTGTCAAAGGGCACTTGTAGAGCTTGTGGTTGCGATTACACTTGTAGAGACTTGTAGAGCTTGTGGCTGTGATTACCATTGTATCTAAGTTATATGATGTAACAGACTTATTTTGGCTGATATTTGAAGTATTATCTGTGCTTTCTGGTTGTTTTGATTTGAATATTGGTTATTTATTTACCGATGAATAGAAAACATGGACCCATATATTAGAACATGACAATCGGGACCCAGTTGGGTACTAGACCCATCTACTAAAAAAATACAAACCGTTGAGCCAGAAAGGCCTTGACCCAAAAACAAAAAAGGCTGAAATATTAGGCCAGGCCCATGTAGCAGACCGGAATGACAAAAAAATGATAACTAAAAAGGCCGAATTAATGGGCTCGGCCCATGTAGAACACCAAATCGGACCAGGTTGAATCTTGTGCCACATCAGCTTGCCACGCTGGATGCCTACGTGGCCTTGGGAGGTTGCTAGTGATCAAAACGCCACAGTAGGAATATTTTGGTCGTAAACGTCTTCGACCATTCCAGAAGAAAGGTCGCTATAGTCAGTTTATGACGGCCAGCTTTTGACCTTCTGTTTTTGGTCACAAAAAGGTCGCAAATGGAAATTTGTGACCTTTCAGTGACCAATAGTGGTGGTCACAAGTTGACATATTTCTTGTAGTGCCCTAGGCCCCCTGGTGTATTTCTTTCGCCCAGAAATTCTTATTAATTCCAAAAAGTGCCTCCGTGGATTTTCAAGACATTCCGAGAACTTTTCTTTTCTACACATAAAACAACATCATGGCAGTTTTGTTGAAAACAACGTCAGTCCGGGTTAGTTTCATTCAAATCATGCAAATTAGAGTCCAAAACAAGGGCAAAAGTGTTTGGAAATGTAGATACGTTGGAGACGTATCAACTCCCCCAAGCTTAAACCTTTGCTTGTCCTCAAGAAATCCAGTTGATGAACTAAAAGTGATAAAGAAAGACTTTTACAAACTCTGTTTGCTCTTGTTGTTGTAAACATGAAAAGCCAGTATTCAAGTTTCAGCAAATATTATGAACTAACCATACTCACAATAACACTTAGCTCTCACAATCACTCATATCAATAGCATAATCAGCTAGCGAGCCATAATAATAAAACTCGGATGACAACACTTTCTCAAAATAATTATAACATAATATAACAAAATGGTATCTCGCTAGCCCTTTCTAAGACCGCAAAACATAAATGCAGAGCACCTTTAAAGATCAAGGACTGACTAAACATTGTGATTCATGGTAAAAGAGATCTAGTCAAGTCATACCCAATATAAACCAATAATAATGAATGCAAATGACAGTGTGCTCTCCAGCGGGTGCTCTTAATAAGAAGGGTGATGACTCAACATAAAAGTAAATAGATAGGCCCTTCGCAGAGGGAAGCAGGGATTTGTAGAGGTGCTAGAGCTCGATTTTTAAATAGAGATTGAATAACATTTTGAGCGGCATACTTTCACTGTCAACGCAACATCTATGAGATGGTTGTATCTTCCATACTACATGCATTATAGGTAGTTCCCAAATAGAATGGTAAAGGTTTATACTCCCCCAACCACCAACAGGCATCAATCCATGGCTTGCTCGAAACAACGAGTGCCTCCAACTAACAACAGCCCTGGGGGAGTTTTGTTCAATTATTTTGATTTGCTTTGATCTTTTTGGATCATGGGACTGGGCATCCCGGTTACCGGCCCTTTCTCGTGAATGAGGAGCGGAGTCCACTCCTCGTGAGAATAACCCACCTAGCATGGAAGATATATGCAACCCTAGTTGTAACATGAGCTGCTCGAGCATAAAAAACAGAATTTCATTTGAAGGTTTGGAGTTTGGCACATACAAATTTACTTGGAACGGCAGGTAGATACCGCATATAGGAAGGTATAGTGGACTCATATGGAACAACTTTGGGGTTTAAGGAGTTTGGATGCACAAACAGTATTCCCGCTTAGTACAAGTGAAGGCTAGCAAAAGACTGGGAAGCGACCAACTGAGAGAGCGACAACAGTCATAAACATGCATTAAAATTAATTTACACCGAATACAAGCATGAGTAGGATATAATCCACCATGAACATAAATATCGTGAAGGCTATGTTGATTTGTTTTCAACTACATGCGTGAACATGTGCCAGGTCGAGTCACTCAATTCATTTAAAGGTGGATACCATCCCATCATACCACATCATAATCATTCTAATAGCATGTTGGCCCGCAAGGTAAACCATTATAACTCATATCTAATCAAGCATGGCACAAGCAACTATAATCTCTAAATGTTATTGCAAATATGTTTACTTCATAATAGCTGACTCAGAAACGATGAACTCATCATATTTACAAAAACAATAGAGGTTGAGTTCATACCAGCTTTTCTCATCCCAATAAGTCCATCATATATCATCATTATTGCCTTTCACTTGCACGACCGAACGATGTGTATAATAATAAGAGTGCACGTGCATTGGACTAAGCTGGAATCAACAAGCATTCAACTAAAGAGAGAAGACAAGATAATATGGGCTCTAAATTAAATAAACAATCATGCATACGAGAGCCACTAAGCATTTTCAATATGGTCTTCTCGACCTCCAAAGGAAAGAAAAGAAAATAAAACTATTTACACGGGAAAGCTCCCAACAAGTAAGAAGAAGAACTAGAAATCTTTT
This sequence comes from Triticum dicoccoides, assembly GCF_002162155.2. NCBI lineage: Eukaryota > Viridiplantae > Streptophyta > Magnoliopsida > Poales > Poaceae > Triticum > Triticum dicoccoides. The sequence continues at coordinate 356,564,401 of NC_041393.1, forward strand.
TGGGTTTTCATTTTAATTTCTACTACAAGCAAGGAAATTAAACTAACTATTTTTTTTGGTTTTTCTTAAGGTTTATCAAACACACAAGAAGAAAACTAGAAAAAGGAATTTAAACTAGCATGGATAATACAATGAAAGAGTATGAGCACCAACGACTAGTGTGTGAACATGAATGTAAAGTCAGTGAGAAATACGTACTCCCCCAAGCTTAGGATTTTGGCCTAAGTTGGTCTAATACCAAGGACCGCCACTACTCTCTCCGGTGTAATGAGAGGTGTAATCAGGATAATACTGGCTAGTCATCTCCGGATCCCACTGGACAGATGATGCATGATAAGGGTCCAGCTCAGGTTCAGGTTCTGGAGTAAAAGCTTGGGCTTGATGGTTGTTCACCACTTCCGGTGTGACGAGAAAATTTTCGACAAGCAAATCAAACAACAGAGGCGCAGGCAAAATAATAATCTCAAAATGTTTCTTATTGAATCTAAGTTTATACAAGAGCATTCTATCTTCATTGTCAACAATAAACTTGTGTGCTACCATGCTCTTGTAATCTAAAATGTGAGGAGGCAATTTTATCTCCCCCTTCTCTAGGTGCCTAATGGGTATCTCAAAATGTCTAGCAAGACATGCAGCATAGATACCTCCAAATATGGGGCCTTTTGTACGATTCAGGGCTAGCCGTTTAGCAACGACGACACCCATACTAAAAGTATTGTCTCCAAGCAAGGCATGTTGAAGAATGATATTATCAGGAACGCTCAAGATTCCACTATTTCCACGACTAATCAAGCATCTACTAGCAAATATGGCAAAGTAGCGTAAAACAGGAAAGTGTATGCTAGAGACTTTTGCCTCAGAGCTCTTCTTTGGCTCTTCTACAACGATAGTATTAACAAATCCACCCGCATCTTCGTGTTGGGGTTCCTCTAATTCTCCCTCATAAGGTATCCTACACACCACGCAAAAATCACTTAAAGACATTTCTTTGAACTCATCATATAAATGAAAGGATACTGCAGGCGGTGACTTCTTAGGATAATAATAAAAGTTTTGCACGAAAGTATTTGTGAGTAAGAGATACTGATCGATTCGGTCGTTGATGAAATCGGCGAGGCCTACAGTCTCGATCAAAGAATAAAAATCTTCATGAATTCCAGCTTCTTTCAAGAAATCCTCGCATGGCCATTCACACGACCGTACTTCCGCTAAGCGAGGAAGATTATACTTGGCATTTTCCTTCTCTTTGGCTTGTTTTTCCTGAGAGCTTTGGCTAGAAGAGCCCCTCAAAAGTTTCCTTAACATTTTCTGAAAATTTCTGAAATTTTAGTAACTTCAAGATAAAAGTGCATAAAAGTAGACAAGATTGATAGCAACTACTCCTACAAGTGCCTAGAGCATATATCATGCATTGGAATTGCTTGGGACCTCAAAGATTTAACATGCAAGCTCAAGAACATGGTCACCTATGCAGCAAAATTTTGCAATGAATAAAGCACTAGAACAAAAACTAATTGGACCAATGGAGGAGTCACATACCAAGCAACAATCTCCCAAAGTAGTTTTGTGAAAGAAGCTTTGACCAAGGAGATCGAAAATCGCAGCAAAATGAGCTAGAACTCGTGCTTGAGCTGGATGGGGATTTTTTGGGTAGAAGATGAAGTGTGTGGGTGCTGGCGTAAGTGGAGGGGAGCCACCAGGGGCCCACGAGATAGGGGGCGCGCCCTATAGGGGGGGGGGCTCCACTCTCGTGGCCTGGTGCTTGCCCTTCCTGCAGTGATTTCAGTGCCTAAAATCCTCAAATATTCCAGAAAAAATCATACTAAATTTGTAGGGCATATGGAGAACTTTTATTTTCGGACTATTTTTTATTGCACGGATAAATCAGAAAACAGACGGATAATACTAGTTTTGCTTTATTTAATCTAAATAATAGAAAGTATAAAAGAGGGTACAGAAGGTTGTGCCTTCTAGTTTCATCCATCTCGTGATCATCAAAATGAATCCACTAACAAGGTTGATCAAGTCTTGTTAACAAACCCATTCCGAATAACACGGAACCGGAGAAATTTCGAATAACACTAAGATACCTCAATGGAGATATGAAAATCCCGAACAATAAGAATATCATACTTTTTCCTAACAGTAGGGAGAGGAAATTCAAAACCTCCAAAAATAATAGTTGGAACTTTTTCAATAGAATTGATGCTATGAACTTGAGATTGTTTCCTCGGAAAGTGTACCGTATGCTCATTACCATTAACATGAAAAGTGGCATTGCCTTTGTTGCAATCAATAACAGCCCCTCCAGTATTAAGAAAAGGTCTACCAAGGCTAATAGACATACTATCGTCCTCGGGAATATCAAGAATAACAAAGTCCGTTAAGATAGTGACATTTGCAACCACAACAGGCACATCCTCACAAACACCAACAGGTATAGCAGTTGATTTATCAGCCATTTGCAAAGATATTTCAGTAGGTGTCAACTTATTCAATTCAAGTCTACGATGTAAAGAGAGAGGCATAACACTAACACCGGCTCCAAGATCACATAAAGCAGTTCTAATGTAATTTCTTTTAGTGGAGCATGGTATAGTTGGTACCCCCGAATCTCCAAGTTTCTTTGGTATTCCACCCTTAAAAGTGTAATTAGCAAGCATGGTGGAAATTTCAGCTTCCGGTATCTTTCTTTTATTTGTAATAATATCCTTCATATACTTAGCATAAGGATTTGCTTTCAGCATATCAGTTAAGCGCATACGTAAGAAAATAGGTCTAATCATTTCAGCAAAGCGCTCAAAATCCTCATCATCCTTTGACTTGGATGGTTTAGGAGGAAAAGGCATGGGTTTCTAAACCCATGGTTCTCTTTCTTCACCGTGCTTCCTAGCAACAAAATCTCTCTTATCATAACGTTTATTCTTTGATTGTGGGTTATCAAGATCAACAGCAGGTTCAATCTCTACATCATTGTTTTTGCTAGGTTGAGCATCAACATGAACATTATCATTAACATTATCACTAGGTTCATGTTCATCACCTGATTGAGTTTCAACATCAGAAATAGAAATATCATTGGGATTCTCAGGTGTGTCTACAGTAGGTTCACTAGAAGCATGCAAAGTTCTATCATTTTTCTTTTTCTTCTTTTTAGAAGAACTAGGTGCCTCTAAATTATTTCTCTGAGAATCTTGCTCGATTCTCTTAGGGTGGCCTTCAGGATACAAAGGTTCTTGAGTCATTCTACCAGTTCTAGTAGCCACTCTAACAACAAAGTCATTTTTATTATTTAATTCCTCAAGCAAATCATTTTGAGCTTTGAGTACTTGTTCATCTTGAGTAGGAAGCATAGAAGCATATTTGCTAACGCAATGAAGTTCATCTTTAACTCTAGCCATGTTATCACTTACGCGTCCTATCTCGAAAGCATTATTCTTTAACTCTTTACCAACATAAGCATTAAAACTTTCTTGTCTAGCCATAAAGTCATCAAATTCATCTAAGCATGGGCTATGAAATTTAGTAGAGGGTATTTCAACTTTATCATATCTATAGAGAGAATTTACCTTTATTACCTGTGTTTGGTTATCAAGACAATGTGGTTCCTCAACAGGTGGTAAATTAAGACCATGTATTTCTTCAATAGGTGGTAAATTCTTAACATCTTCAACTTTAATACCTATTTCTTTCATTGATTTCTTTGCCTCTTGCATATCTTTAGGATTGAGAAATAAAACACCTCTCTTCTTCGGAGTGGGTTTAGGAATAGGCTCAGGAGTTGGCTCAATTGGTTCAAGAATTGCCTCAGGAATTTGGCTTAGGAAGAGTCCAATTATTTTCATTAGTCAACATATTATTCAATAATATTTCAGCTTCGTCGACTGTTCTTTCCCTGAAAACGCAACCATCACAACTATCCAAGTAGTCCTTGGAAGCATCGGTTAGTCCATTATAAAAGATATCAAGTACTTGATTTTTCTTAAGAGTATGATCAGGAAAAGCATTAAGTAACTGGAGAAGCCTCCCCCAAGCTTGTGGGAGACTCTCTTCTTTGATTTGCACAAAATAATATATTTCCCGCAAGGTAGCTTGTTTCTTATGAGCAGGGAAATATTTAGCAGAGAAGTAATAAATCATATCCTGAGGACTACGCACAGAACCAGGAGGAAGAGAATTGTACCAAGTCTTAGCATCACCCTTTAATGAGAACGGAAATATCTTAAGGATATATAAATAGCGAGACTTCTCATCATTAGTAAACAGGGTAGCTATATCCTTCAACTTGGTAAGATGTGCCACAACAGTTTCAGATTCAAGGCCATAAAAAGGACCAGATTCAACTAAAGTAATAATCTCAGGATCAACAGAGAATTCATAATCCTTATCAGTAACACAGATAGGTGAAGTAACAAAAGTAGGGTCAGGTTTCATTCTAGCATTAAGAGACTGCTGCTTCCATTTAGCTAATAATTTCTTAAGATCGGATCTATCATTGCAAGCAAAGATTTCCCTAGCAGCTTCTTCATTCATAACATAACCCTTAGGAACAACAGGAAATACATAATCATTGGGGGAACGTTCATCATCACTATCATCAATAGCATCTTCAATATTTTCATCCCCCCTAACTCTAGCAAGTTGTTCATCAAGAAATTCACCTAATGGCAAAGTGGTATCACGCACAGAAGTAGTTTCATCATGCATAGCAGAAGTGGCATCATCAGTAACATGTGACATATCAGAATTCATAGAAGTAGCAAGTTCAAGTGTCGCAAACTTACTCATAACAGAAGGAGAATCTACTGCAGAGCTAGATGGCAGTTCCTTACCTCCCCTCGTAGTTGAGGGATAGATCTTGGTTTTAGCGTCTTTCAAGTTCTTCATAGTGATCAACAGATATAAATCCCAAGTGACTCAGAGAATAGAGCTATGCTCCCCGGCAACGGCGCCAGAAATTAGTCTTGATAACCCACAAGTGTAGGGGATCGCAACAGCTTTCTAGGGTGAAGTACAACCCAAATTTATTGATTTGACACAAGGGGAGCCAAAGAATATTCTTGAGTTTTAGCAGTTGAGTTGTCAATTCAACCACACCTGGATAACTTAGTATCTGCAGCAAAGTGTTTAGTAGCAAAAGTGGTATGATAGTAATGGTAACATAGCAAAAGTAAAGATAAATGTTTTTGGGTTTTGTAGTATTTGTAACAGCAGCAACGGAAAAGTAAATAAACGGAGAACAATATATGAAAAGCTCGTAGGCAATGGATCAGTGATGGATAATTATGCCGGATGCGATTCCTCATGTAATAACTATAACATAGGGTGACATAGAACTAGCTCCAGTTCATCAATGTAATGTAGGCATGTATTCCGTAAATAGTCATACGTGCTTATGGAAAAGAACTTGTATGACATCTTTTGTCCTACCCTCCCGTGGCAGCGGAGTCCTAGCAGAAACTAAGGGATATTAAGGCCTCCTTTTAATAGAGAACCGGACCAAAGCATTAACACATAGTGAATACATGAACTGCTCAAACTACGGTCATCACCGAGAAGTATCCTGATTATTGTCACTTTGGGGAAGTCGGATCATAACACATAATAGGTGACTATAGACTTGCAAGATATGATCAAGAACAAACATATATTCATGAAAACATAATAGGTTCAGATCTGAAATCATGGCACTCGGGCCCTAGTGACAAGCATTAAGCATAGCAAAGTCATAGCAACATCAATCTCAGAATATAGTGGATACTAGGGATCAAAACCCTAACAAAACTAACTTGATTACATGGTAAATCTCATCCAACCGATCACCGTCCAACAAGCCTACGATGGCATTACTCACGCACGGTGGTGAGCATCATGAAATTGGTGATGGAGGATGGTTGATGATGACGACGGCGATGAATCCCCCTCTCTGGAGCCCCGAACGGACTCCAGATCAACCCTCCCGAGGGAGATTAGGGCTTGGCGAAGGCTCCGTGTCGTAAAACGCGATGAAACTTTCTCTCTGATTTTTTTCTCCACGAGACGGAATATATGGAGTTGGAGTTGAGGTCGGTGGAGCTCCAGGGGGCCCACGAGATAGGGGGCGCGCCCTAGGGGGGGCGCCCCCCTGTCTCGTGGACAGGCCCTTGGCCCCCTGGTGTATTTCTTTCGCCCAGAAATTCTTATTAATTCCAAAAAGTGCCTCCGTGGATTTTCAGGAAATTCCGGGAACTTTTATTTTCTACACATAAAACAACATCATGGCAGTTCTGCTGAAAACAGCGTCAGTCCGGGTTAATTTCATTCAAATCATGCAAATTAGAGTCCAAAACAAGGGCAAAAGTGTTCGGAAAAGTAGATACATTGGAGACGTATCAACTCTCATCCAACTCCTCACCAACCAGCGAGCGGGGCCCAAAGTTGCAAGCATTAAGCATGGCAAAGTCATAGCAACATCAATCTCAGAACATAATGGATACTAGGGATCAGGCCCTAACGAAACTAACTCAATTACATGATGAATCTCATCCAACTCCTCACCAACCAGCGAGCCTACGAAAGAATTACTCACTCCTAGTGGGGAGCATCATGGAATTAGCGATGGAGAAGGGTTGGTGATGACGATGATCAAAGACACCCCCTCTTTGGAGCCCCAAACGGACTCCAGATCTGGCCTCCCGATGAAGAACTGGAGATGGCGGCGGCTCCGGCTCGTGAAACATGATAATTCTTTCTCCCTGATTTTTTCTGGAAAAATAGGATTTTATACCATCGGTTTTAGGGTCTGCGGGGCCACCAAGTGGGGACAACCCACCTGGGCGCGCTTGGAGGGGGTGGCATGCCCTGGTGAGTTGTGCCCACCTATGTGCCCCCCTCCGGTGGTTCTTGGCTCCAGCAATTCTCTTTTATTGTATAAAAAATTCTCGCAAAGTTCCGTTCCATTCCGAGAACTTTATTTTCTGCACAAAAACAACACCATGGTAGTTCTGCTGAAATCAACGTCGGTCCGGGTTAGTTTCATTCAAATCACGCAAATTAGAGTACAAAATAAGAGGAAAAGCATTAGGAAAAGTAGATACGACGGAGACATATCAACTCCCCAAAGCTTAAACCTTTGCTTCTCCTCAAGCAATTTAGTTGATAAACTGAAAGTTAAAAAGAAAAACTTTTACGAACTCTTTTGCTCTTGTTTCCTTAAATAAGCTTAAACAACACCCGGGTTTTCAGCAAAGATTATAACTAACCATGTCGACCATAACTCCTAAAAATTATATTAACTCATATCAATGACATAATCAACTAGCGAGCAATAATAAGACATCTCAAACAGCAACACGTTGTTAAAACAACCATGATACAATATGACAATAGTGGTACCTTGCTAGCCCTTTCTGAGATCGCAAAACATAAATGCAGAGTACCTCCAAAGTTCAAGCAGTGACTAGACATTGTAATTCATGGTAGAAAAGATCCAGTCATGATGCACCCAACATTAGCTACACACAATGCATCATTATGACAACAGTGCTCTCAGGTTTTGCTGCTTATTTGAGAAGGTGATGACACAACACAAAAGTAAATAGATAGTCCCTTCACAGAGGGAACCAGAGATTTTCAAAGGTGCCAGAGCTCAAGTTTTTTAAATAGAGGTAAATGAAATTTTGAGACATGAACCCTTCTTGTTTACTTCGCGACCGTTAGTTATCAATATCTTCCATGCTAAACACATTAGTAGCATTTCCCAAGCGATAAAGTAAAGGTTATTGCTCCATAGGAGTTTCTGTTTGATTATTGATAAGTTCCTTTTGCAATTTCGGACTGGGAATCCCTATTACCACCCCTTTCTCGTGCAATGGTGAGCGAATAAACACCATCCTGAGATTAACCCTCTTAGCATGGAAGATACCAACTACCTCTTGTCGCTCTATTAACAATCCAGGCACACAAAAAGGATATTTATTTGAAGTTTTTTGAGGTGGCACATGCAAATTTACTTAGGACGGTAGGGTAATACCGCATATAGGTAGGTATGGTGGACTCATCTGGAATAACGTGGGTTTCAGGTTTTTGATGTACAAGCAGAATTCCCACTTAGTATAGGGGAAGACTAGCAAATAGGTTGAGAAGCGACCAGGTAGAGAGCAACAACGGTCATGAACATGCATTATGCATAAGTAACATTGGATACTAGCATGAGTAGGATATGAACACCATGAACATAAATATCATAGAGGCTATGTTGGTTTTGATTCAACTACATGCATGAACATGTGCCAAGTCAAGCCACTCAAAGGATACCATATCATCATACTACATCACAATCATTTTGACGCAATGTTGACGTCCAATATAAATCATTATCCACTCCTAGCTACTTATGCATGTCATGAGAAACTATAATCACTAAATGTCATTGCAAACATGTTTGATCATAATAGGCTGAATCATGGATACTAGGTTAAACATATTTACAAAACAGAACAAGTCGAGTTCATATCCGTTCCTCTCTGCCACGACCAATTCATCGAATATCGTCATTATTGCCTTTCACTTGCATGACCAACGATTTGAAAATAATACTAGTGCAAGAGTTTCGTGGACTAAGATGGAATGTTCAAACATTTTATTCAAAAGGAGAAGACAAGGTAATATGGGCTCTTTGTCAGATCAACAATAATGCATATGAGAGCCACTCAACATTTTCATCATGGTCTTCTCCTCGGTATGACTCAATAAAAAGAAAAGAAATTCAGAGAAACACACTGGAATATTTTTGGAGTTTTTGTTTTTTCGTAAACAAGCAAATAAAAAGAGAAAAGCACAAACAAGAAAAACTATTTACACGGGAAAACTCCCAACAAGCAAAAGAAGAACAAAGAAATCTTTTTAGTGCTACAACAATTTAAACTAAGAAGCAAAATCAAAAGGAAGCAAGAACTATGTTTTTTGATTTTCTCACGGTTTTTCAAACACACAAGAATAAAGGGAGAAAATAAATTTAAAATGGATAATACAATGAAAAAGTGTGAACACCGACTACTGGAATGAAATGTGTGAACAGGAATGTAATGTCGGTGGGAATACGTACTCCCCCAACTTTAGGCTTTTGGCCTAACTTGGTAATCAGTGAGTAGCATGCGTAATGGTCAGAGTGGTAACTCGCGGCGGCTCACGGTGCGGATGCCTCAGCTCGCCGTGCAGTCACAACCGCTACGTTATGAGCTCGGGCCTCGCTCTCAAGAAAATAATATCTTCCCCTGTTGTGAACATTAAAGAGAGCAGGTGCATGCAAATGCGTGTCCACCACGGTGTCCTTATTAAACAACAATTTATAAGTGAAATTATGGGGTTCACCTCTAAGGATCTTATGACATTTCATAGCAACAAATCTAGGTAATGCGTGGGTAAAATAGGATCATAGGGCAATGGTGAAACACCCATCTCCCTTGCTAAACGTTTGGCATAAATTCCACCATAAAATTATAAACTACCAACATTATGCTGCAACCAATGTGCAACAATCGCTACAAGATTATAACTTCTGTCACTGGTGAGAGCGGTGTGTATGAGGCTCAAGACTGGAGCACAAAGTGTACTACAGTCTTGTTTGCCTACAATACATTTTCCATTAAATAATGTGAATTACTGGATTGTGGGAAAATGAATGCTCTTTATTCTACCTTGTGTCACTCCCCTAGTCTCACCAAAGCAAAGACTAGTCAAGAATATCTCAAACTCAGACCTCAGCGGTTCATCGAGCGAACCCCAGAATGGGATTTTGCAGTGGTGAGCGGATCTCTCTAAAGATATGGTAAATGGATTTTCATAAAATTTAAATGACACCCTAGACTCACGGGGATGGAATTTAAATCCTTTGACAAATGATTCACTGGGAGTGAGGTGTTGGTTGCACTTATCTGAAATGTAGATACCGAGATTGGCATTGTGAACATATTGCTCAAATTCCTCCTTAATGCCCACACTCACCATATAATTGTTGCATGGCCATCAGCATGTTTTGGGGGCGGCATCTCGTATGGAACTTTCACTCGGTTCAACATAAGACCGATGAGCAGAGCTTCTACTAGAAGATGCCTCCGAGGATCTCCTCCTCCAAGAACTCCTTCCAAAGAGGTTCATCATATTCGCGTACAATTTTTTAAAAATTTTGGGTCACAAATTTGTATCAATGAAACTTTACAAGAATGAGAGCAACTACTCATAGAGATGTATAGAGGCTATAACAAGCATTCAAACTACTTAGACCTCTAAGAATTCAACATGCAAGCTCATCTACAGCAGCACCAAGAGTAGCTAATTATTCAAAATATAAACCACTAAAGCAAAAACTAATTGGACACATGGAGGAGTCACATACCAAGCAACAATTCCCCGAAACAGTTTGGGAAATAGAGCTTCGAGCAAAGAGATCAAAATCCGTGGTTTTAGGAGCAAGAGCGCGAGCGAGAGAGAGAGAGGGCAATGCTGAATTTTTCTGGAGAAATGTGGTGATGTGTGAAGAAGAGATAAGGGAGGGGGCCCACGTGGGGACCATAACCCACCAGGGCGCGCCTGGGGGTCCTAGCGCGGCCATGTGGGCTGTGCCTACCTAGTGCACCTAACTCTGATATTTTTTGCACCAGAAATTCTTAAATATTCAGAAAAAAATCGTATTAAATTTTCAAAGCATTCTGAGAACTTTTATTTTTGGGTCATTTTTTTCTTGCATGGAAAACTCAAAAAATAGACAAAGCATGGCCTTTTATTGAATTTAACTAAAAAAAGAAAACAAAATGTAGGGACAGAAGGTAGTGCTCACTAAATTCATCAACTTCATACCTCTCAAAAATGATCCATTAATAAGGCTGATCAAGTCTTATTAACAACCACTTTCGATTAGCATGAAACCGAAGTACTTTTGTAAATCACTAAGTTACCTCAATGGGGATATGAATGTCACCAACAATAAGCATCTCATATTTATTTTTAATAGTAGGTAGAGGTAGTTGAAAACTTCCAATAGTGATTGTTGGAGATTTTTCAATAACATTTATACCATTCACTTGGAATTGTTTCTTTAGAAAGTGCACCGTATGCTCATGACCATTGATATGAAAACTGACCTTGCTTTTATTTCAATCAGTAATAGCCCCTGCAGTATTTAAGAAGGGTCTACCAAGGATAACCGACATGTTATCGTCCTCGGCCATCTCAAGTATAATAAAGTCAGTCAGAGTAGTAACATTAGCAACAACAACGAGCACATCCTCACAAATACTGATAGGTATGGCAGTTGATTTGTCATCCATTTGCAAAGATATTTCAGTAGGTGAGGAGTTTATTCAAATCAAGTCTTTTATATAAAGAGAAAGGCATAACACTAACACCAGCTCCCAAATCACATAAAGCAGTTTTCACATAGTTTCTTTTGATGGAGCAAGGTATAGTTGGTATTCCCGGGTCTTCAAGTTTTTAGGTAATCCATCTTTAAAAGAATAATTAGCAAGCATGGTGGAGATTTTAGCTTCAGGTATTTTTCTCTTACTGGTGATGATGTCTTTCATGTACTTGGCATAATGAGGCATTTTTATGATACCAGTCAAGTGAGTACGCAAAAACACTGGCCTCAGCATTTTATCAAAGCGTTCAAATTCTTCATCATATTTCTTTTTAGTTGACTTAGGTGGAAAGGTCATCAGTTTTTGAAGCGACGGTTCCCTTTCCTTTCCTGATTTTCTAGCAACAAAGTCTCTTTTATCATATCTTTTATTCTTGGGTTGTGGGTTATCAAGATCAACAGTTGGTTCTATCTCAACATCATTGTCTAGTTCTTTGTTATTTGTTTGAGTTTCTTCATGAACCTCATCATTATCTTTTTCATTATTAGTAGGTGAGTGTTCACTACCATATTGAGTTTCAACATCAAAGATAGAAACTTCGTTATCATTATCAGGAGGTTTTTCTACTTCAGGTTCACTAGAGGCAGGCAAAGTCCTATTATTTTTCTTATTTTTCTTTTAATAAGGACTGGGTGCATCACTGTTAATTCTTTGAGAGTCTTGTTCAATTATCTTTGGGTGTCCTCAGGATAAAGTGGTTCCCGAGTCATTTTACCTCCTCTAGTTGCTACTCTAATAGCAAAGTCACTTATATTATTGTTCATTTCATCAAGCAACTCTCTTTGAGATTGAGCAACTTATTCTAATTGAGTTTGAACCATAGAGGCATGCTTTCCTACACCTCTCACATCATTAAAGATTCTAAATAACAAGTCACTTAAGCGAGCAATCGTATCACACTTGTATTTCAGCTGTTTCATAACATTTGCATTGAAGTGATCTTTCTTTCTAATGTAATTATCTAACTCATAAAGGCATTGACTAGGATGTTTATTCTGAGGATTATCACTATCATTGAATTTCATTAAAGAATTTCCCTCTACCACCTTAGGTGGTGATGGTGTATCAAGCCCATGAATTTCTTGAATCGGTGGTAGATTTTTAACATCCTCTGCGTTTATACCTTTTTCCTTCATAGATTTGTTTGGATCTTGCATATCTTCAGGACTAAGATATAAAATACCCCTCTTCTTCGGATTGGGTTTAGGAGGTGTTTCACGAGGAGTCCAACCATCATAATTTTTAAATATGTTATTCAACAATTCTTCAGCTTGCTCAATAGTTCATTCCCTAAAAACATAACCAACACAACTATCTAGGAAATCCCAGAAGCATCGGTTAGTCCATTATAGAAGATTCAAGTATTTCATTTTTTTAAGAGGATGATCAGGCAAAGCATTTAGCAATTGGAGAAGCCTCCCCCAAGCTTGTGGGAGACTCTCTTCTTCAATTTGCAAAAAGTTAAATATTTCCTACAACGCAACTTGTTTCTTATGAGCAGGGAAATATTTTTCAGAGAAGTAATAAATCATATCCTGGGGACTACGCACACAACTAGGAGTAAGAGTATTGTACCAAGCTTTAGCATCACCCTTTAATGAGAACGGGAATAATTTGAGGATATAATAATAGCCAATCTTGTCATCATGAGCAAAAAGGGTGGATATGTCATTCAACTTAGTAAGATGTGCCACAACAATTTCAGTTTCATAACCATGGAAACGATCAGATTCAACCAAAGTGATTAACTCTGGGTCGACAGAGAATTCATAATCCTTATCATCAATAAAGATAGGTGAAGTAGCAAACTTAGGATCACATTTCATTCTAGCATTCAAAGATCTTTCTTTATACCTGCATAATAATTTTTCTAGATCATCTCTATCCTTACAAGCAACAATATCTCTAGTTTCCTCCTCACGCGTAACATAACCTTTACCTTTGGCAATTTGTATCTAGGAGGGCTAGTTATAATAGGTATTTCATGATTTTAAGTTTCAAGATCATCATCAGTTTCAACAATATCATGTTGTCTTACTGTAGCAATTTGTTCATCAAGAAATTCACCTAGTGGCACATTTCATCAAGCAAGGTACTAGCATCATCATGAATAGCATTCATATCAGAAGTAGTATCATCAATAACTTGCGACTTATCAGAATTAATAACATGTGGTGGTGTTGCAAGTCTATTTACAACAGAAGGTGAATCAAGTGCGGAGCTAGATGCTAGTTCCTTACCTCCCCTCGTCTTAGAAGGAAAAATCTTAGTCTTAGCATCCTTAGATTCTTCATAGTGATAATTTGATAATAATCCCAAGTGACTCAACAAATATCTCTATGCTCCCCGGCAACGGCGCCAGAAAAAGGTCTTGATAACCCACAAGTATATGGGATCACAATAGTTTTCGAGGGTAGAGTATTCAACCCAAATTTATAGATTCGACACAAGGGGAGCCAAAGAATATTTGCAAGTATTAGCAACTGAGTTGTTAATTCAACCACACATGGAGATTAATTATCTGCAGCAAAGTGATCAGTAGCAAAGTAGTATGATAGTTTTGATAGTAGTAGCAACAGCAATAGTAATAGTAACAGTGATAGCAGTAGTTTTGTAGCAAGTGCAATAGTAACAATAGCAGTAGTAACTTAGCAGAAACAAATGTAGAATAATCCTAGGCATTGGATCGACGATTCGTTGGATGATATTCATCATGAGATAGTCATAACCTAGGGCGATACGGCACTAGCTCCAGTTCATAAATATAATGTAGGCAAGTATTCCGTATATAGTCATACATGCTTATGGAAAGAACTTGCATGACATCTTTTGTCCTACCCTCCCGTGGCAGTGGGGTCCTATTGGAAACTAAGGGATATTAAGGCTTCCTTTTAATAGAGAATCATAATAAAGCATTAGCACACGATGAATACATGAACTCCTCAAACTATGATCATCACCAGGAGTGGTCCTGACTATTGTCACTCTAGGGTTACCGGATCATAACACGTAGTAGGTGAGTATAACTTGCAAGATCAGATCTGGAAGATAAATATAATGGTGATAACATAAACGGTTCAGATCTGAAATCATGGCATCGGGGCCCAAAGTGACAAGCATTAAGCATGACAATGTCATAGCAACATCAATCTCAGAACATAATGGATACTCGGGATCAAGCCCTAACAAAACTAAGTCGATTACATGATGAATCTCATCCAACTTCTCACCGACCGGCGAGCCTACGAAGGAATTACTCACTCCCGCTGGGGACCATCATGGAATTGGCGATGGAGAAGGGTTGGTGATGACGAAGATCGAAGATCCCCCTCTCCGGATCCCCAAATGGACGCCAGATCTAGCCTCCCGATGAAGAACATAAGACGGCGGCGGCTCCGTCTCATGAAACATGATAATTCTTTCTCCCTGATTTTTTTCTAGAAAAATAAGATTTTATAGCGTCGGTTTCAGGGTCTGCAGGGCCACTAGGTGGGGATAACCCACCTGGGCACGCTTGGAGGGGGTGGCATGCCCTGGTAGGTTGTGCCCACCTAGGTGCCCCCTCCATTGGTTCTTGGCTTCAGAAATTATCTTTTATTGTATAAAAAATCCTCGCAAAGTTTCGTTCCATTCCGAAAACTTTAGTTTCTGCACAAAAACAATACCATGGTTCTTCTGCTGAAAATAGCGTCAGCCCGGGTTAGTTTCATTCAAATCAAGCAAATTAGAGTCCAAAACAAGAGGAAAAGCATTAGGAAAACTAGATAGGATGGAGATGTATCACCGCCTCTGGACACGGCGACCGTGGTGAGCGACACGCTCATCATCGCTGGACATGCTCGGATTCAAGGTGCCGAGGGTGGCGCTACTGTTGTCGCACAACCAGCAGGTCAACACCCAACTCAACGAGGATGCACGGGGCACTGAAGTGCGTGCACACGCCGCGAGGCATCCATGGAGTGTTCTAGCATGGCCAACTGCATCCCTAGGACCTAAGACCATGTCGGGTCGTCTTGCTTTTTCAATGGCATGTGGGGTTTTCATGTGAGCAAATGACATCTCCAACGTTGCCACGACTGCGGTTGACTACCCTGGCACACCAAAAAACCTTGTCCCTCGCTTCGTCGCACGCTTGCTTTCCCAACCGGCGCTAGCTGCCTGCATTCATGTCATCCGTCCATATGTCATCATTAAGCAGGCTCGCTGCCCGAGGAACCAACTCAGTGACTTATTGACGCACCCGGATGCTTGATCTCACCGGAATGTGCTACTTAAAGCGGCAACACCCAGCTAAACTCCACACCATAGTGCATCCTCCTACCTGGCACCACATCCACCATGACCGCGAGCGGCAACGGTCTGTGGGAGAGATTGTCTTTGGGGATGAGGCTCGAGGTTGCCACCCTCCTCAGTTCGCCCCTTGCAATGCAATACCGGCATAGCCGGACGTGGACGCGACTGCACAAGTGGTGGCCACGCTGGCTGCCGATGATGGGAGCACCGCCAGCCACGCGTCCTACTTGCCGCCGTCCAACATTCGTGGCGCATGTGGCAGGTGAAGGGATGGACCATCCACATCCATCATCACCGACCTCACTTCCACCGGCACCGCTGAGGTTGGGGACTCCTCCAAGGATTAGTAGGGCATGGGAGACGACAAGGCATGGTGTGCCAACTGGCATGTCCTTCTCCGGTGTTCTACTCTTCCTCGCTGGAGACCGCACCTTCACTTCACGGGTCTTGAACCCCAACCCCATACATGGAGACGGCATATGGAGGACGTTGTCGCTGATGCGGAAGTACAAAGGAATATGGAATGTTTTGTGTGTATAAACTTGGTCTAAGTTTAGAAGGTTTGATCTGAGACAAAACTAAATGCAAAGTAAATAAATACATAGGGTCTACATACACAATTTAACTTAGGCACTCCAATAGTACATACACTACACATTCACGCATTTCACATCTTTCCACATCTACAGGAACCTATGAAGGGTTAATGTAAATTTCCTAACTAACTCGCTCTCCCCCCTGATTTTCATGGTGGTGGGCCCCTCCCTCCCCCCAATCTCCAGTCAATAGCCCACACATTTCACATTATGTTAATTACGTAACTAGGATTACATAGGTGTAGCATTACTCATCCTAAAAAAACAACCAAGCCAATCTGCCTGCATATAGCGCGAGAAAAGACCTGGTCGCGCTGTTTTGGTTGGGATTACTGGATTACTAGTAGTATCGATGGATCGCGTGAAGCACCAATTTTAAAAGTAAAAAGGTGGTAAATTCACAGCACGCCTGTCATAGTCGCATTACACCCCTCACATGGTCAGTCCTGCACACGGCTCACCCAAGCGGAACGCTCTTCAACTTGCCTCTTCGCACACATGTGGGGCCGCATTTGGAGAAACCGACCATGCGCCAAACT
>NC_041393.1:356581631-356610318 GCF_002162155.2 Triticum dicoccoides
ATTCCCCTCAAATCCCAAATTCAACCGCCCTTCGGCCAACTAGCCAATAATATTGCTCAAACCCCCATCCCCGCGGCCCCCTCCACTCCATTCGCTCCACCAAAGCCTCCCTCCCCGCTGCACCGATATGTCGGTGTCACGGTTCATTGAGGGGACGCACGGTGACTTCTCGCTCCAAAGTACGCTCTTGTAGATTGTCGTCCTCCAGCCGCCCCACCACCGCCTGCGACGTTCTTGTGGAGACGCATGGAGATCAACTTCTCCCACAGTACGCGCATTCTAGAGTGAGGCCCCGTGCATGTCGGAGTAGCACTGAATTAGCTGATAGACGATGTTAATCTCACTGCTTGCCGAAATAGTTTATAGTCAATATGCTCTACTTAAGAAGCTTCCTTGCCATGTTCTGCACTCAATCTGCTTTGCTGAGATGCCGTGCCACGCCCGATCAGTTGCTAAAATATCCTGCCATATATTAGGACCATGTATGTATTGTGAAGTAGATTGCCATGGTCTAGTAGCCAATCTGTTAGGTGACATAGCTCGACACCATTTTGTACTCAATCTTTGTTGCTGAGATGGCCTTAGATGGCTGTGTGCTCGACCTCATTGATTGCTGAAATAGCCTAACGTAATTTAGCACTCAATCTGTTTGCTGAATTAGCTTTACATATATTTTGTTACTTAGATCTGCTTGTCCAAATATCTTGCCATATCTTTAGACATCGACCTAGGTATTTTTTCAGGACTTTATCAAAAAACATATATGCTTTTACTGTAATATCTAATAGAAAAATAATTTGTATGTCTAACTAATGGATGACACGTCTCCATCGTATCTACTTTTCCAAACTCTTTTCCCCTTGTTTCGGACTCTAATTTGCATGATTTGAATGGAACTAACCCGGACTGACGTTGTTTTCAGCAGAATTGTCATGGTGTTATTTTTTGTGTAGAAATGAAAGTTCTAGGATTGACCTAAAAATTTATGGAGAATATTTTTGGAATATATAAAAAATATTAGTGCAAGAATCAACCATACGGGGCCACCCAAAGGCCACAAGCCCTAGGGACACGCCCACCCCCCTGGGGCACGCCCTGCAAGATTGTGAGCCCCCAGGAGCTCCTCTGACCCTAATTCCAACTCTATAAGTACCTATTAGCAAAGAAGAAAATCAGAGAGAAGGATTCATCATGTTTCACAATACGGAGACGCCGCCACCTACTATTCTTCTTCGGGAGGGCTGATCTAGAGTCCATCAGGGCTCCGGAGAGGGGGATTCGTCACCATCATCATCATCAACCTTCCTCAATCACCATCACCACCGTGTGTGAGTAATTCCATCGTAGGCTTGCTAGACAGTGATGGGTTGGATGAGATTTATCATGTAATCGAGTTAGTTTTGTAAGGGTTTGATACCTAGTATCCACTATGTTCTGAGATTGGTGTTGCTATAACTTTGCTATGCTTAATGCTTGTCACTAGGACCCGAGTGCCATGATTTCAGATCTAAACCTATTATGTTTTCATGAATATATTTATGTTCTTAATCCTATCTTGCAAGTTGTAGAAACCTATTACGAGTTATGATCCGCATACCCCAAGGTGACAATAATTGGGATTCTTTCCGGTGATTACCCTAGTTTGAGGAGTTCATGTGTTCACTAAGTGCTAATGCTTTAGTCCGGTTCTCTATTAAAAGGAGGCCTTAATATCCCTTAGTTTCCACTAGGACCCCACTGCCACGGGAGGGTAGGATAAAAGATGCCATGCATGTTCTTTTCCATAAGCACGTATGACTATATACGAAATACATGCCTACATTATA
This sequence comes from Triticum dicoccoides, assembly GCF_002162155.2. Taxonomy (NCBI): domain Eukaryota; kingdom Viridiplantae; phylum Streptophyta; class Magnoliopsida; order Poales; family Poaceae; genus Triticum; species Triticum dicoccoides. The sequence goes on from NC_041393.1 coordinate 356,583,458, forward strand.
TTGATGAATTGGAGCTAGTTCTGTGTCACTCTAGGTTATGGCTGCTACATGATGAATATCATCCGACACAATTATCATTACTGATCCATTGCCTACGAGATGTTCACATATTGATCTTTGCTAAGTTACTTTCGTTTCTACTGCTATTACAATTGCTACAAAACTGCTACTGTTACTTTTGCCACCGTTACCGTTACTTCCATATTACTTTGCTACTAAATACTTTTCTGCAGATATTAAGTCTTTCAGGTGTGGTTAAATTGACAACTCAGCTGCTAATAATTGAGAATATTCTTTGGCTCCCCTTGTGTCGTATAAATAAATTTGGGTTGAATACTCTACCCTCGAAAATTGTTGCGATCCCCTATTCTTGTGGGTTATCAATGGACGTGACTTGGATAACTTCTGCTCGAAGATTCTCCCCTGCATATGTCGAGGGGGTTGAAAACTATCATGGGGGTCACGATCACCTATGGGGCCATCGGCCCCTTATGGTTCGGAAGGGGGAAGGTCACGTTGCGCAAAGAGCAGAAGGCATGAAATAACACAACAATGGTAATGTCGGTGGTTTTTACACAGGTTCGGGCTGCTGGGTAGCATAAAACCCTACTCCTGCTTTTGTGGATTGAGTGGGAAAACACAACTAGCACGCAACACACAAGCCCGGCAAGGGTGCCTCGGGGACAGCAGCTACACGTGTACAAGTGTGCAGGGGTCTGAATCCCTCTCCCGTTGCCATGGCCCTCCTTTTATAGCTCAAGGGGTAACCACAGTGGAAAAATGGTCATTATCTAGCGATTAGATAGCTAATAGTGCTATCATACATAACTCTGGCAGTTAGGACAAAGTGCATTAAATGCACTGCTAGGTGTCATGCTGAGGATGAAGCCCAGCAAGCCTGCCGTGCCGCTTAATCATCTCTTGCTTATTAACTTGACACGACTCTGGACGGATGTCATTTGGATAAACCTTGTCTTCCAATGGGCCGAGACGTGCTTAGCAGGGGCCACTTAATCATCTCAAGGGTTCGACACCACATTGATAGGTTACTTGCATCACGGTGCGGTGGAGCGGTGGAGCCTTGGCGGAGAGATTCACCCTTGGCGGCCCCCCCAAGCCTACCGGGGGAATCTTGGACTTGCCCTCGGGGGCGTCCATGACCTGATCAGGCTCTCTTGCCCGGCAATGGAGGGTTTCCCAAGGTGATATCTTGTTCCCTTGGCTTGTCTTAGTCTTCTTGATCCGCCCTTTGATCTCTCAAAGAGCTGCTTCTCTTGCTTGGTCTGGACTCGGGTGTTAGAGTAGTTGTTCTCTTGTTATCACGCATGTGTACAATTCGGGCAACATATGTGAACTTTTGTTGTACCTACAGGAGCCCCCAGGCCTAGCCCAAACGTGCTGTCTAGCACCGTTGGGGTAGGCCCCATCAGGTACACAGGCAAATACTTGCGATGATATTCTTATCTTCCTTGATATTTTCCTTGCTTCTTCATTAACCTATGTTTGAGTTAGTTTTTGGTTTTCCCACGCGTCGTGTCAGACAACATGGGGGAATTTACGCCATGATCCATGGGCTGTCAATGCCCCACATTCACGGTGTGGTAACTTCCATTTTACTCATTCTACCGCTCATGCCATTTCCGCCACGTACGATGCATGCATTGCATAGAATTGGTGGCGGATGCGAAGGCGCAGGAATGAGCACCATGATAGAAAGCCAGGTGCCACGGATAGGCATGAGAGTGTGGTCTTGATTCTGTGCCCCATTAGCGACATAGAGGAGTTGGATTGGTGGAGTGGGGCGGTTGCCTCCCGAGTGAGGAGCCAGCCCCCGGCCACGTTCGCCTATAAAAAGGGACGTGGGCGAGGTGCTTACTCACACACATATCCTCCTTCTTTCTCCTGGCATCTTCCTTCTGCCATGCTAAGGGGGAGATGACATGGTGGTACACCAGTAGTGGCGACGAGGGCCTCTACTCGACAGCGCCTCCCTCCTCCTCCTGGGGACGCAGGGGCGGAGCCAAGCGTGAAAGGAGGCGGTAGAATACGAGGACGCGACCATCGTGGTGCCCGGGGTCGAGGAGGTTGTGGCGATGCCTTGATTGTCCCTCTCTAGTTGCCCTGGGCCCGAACGAAGGCCATGTCAGGGACCAGCTGCTGGAATTCATCGTCAAGCTGCATGGGCCTCCGCGCAGCCGTCTTCGGCTTCCAACCCACTTTGCAAGGGTGATGGAGGTAGAACAACCGCAAGGACTAAGGCTGCACATGAGGGGCTGCTGCAATGGTAGCAAGCAGGCAGATGTAGAGTTCCCTCCACCTCATGCTATGCTTCTCCGGCACGGCTGGAAAACCTTTGCTCGTGCCCATAGGTTGGCAGTAGGGCACGTTCTTCATTTCATGTTAATGGATTCCACCCTGCTCTCCATCAAGGTCTTCGGGCGTTCAGATGCTCTCTTAGGGTGCTGCACGGAGAGCTCAACCAATGACGAAAGCTCCTCCTCAAGCGATAGCGATGAGGAGGACAGTGACGGTGATGACGGCGGTGCCGATGGGAAGGACGACGGCTCTGACTCCGGCTGAACACCAGTGCACCTTCACCATTAACAAGGCGCTGGTGGAACCAACATTTGTAGTTGCATCTTCTTCCCCCCGTAGGGCGATTTGTCGGGGTGTTGGGTGTGGTTGGTGTTTCTGCCTCCTCTAGCAGTCTTCCAGCTGGGCCTCGGTAGGCTTCCCCGTGGACCCCGGCTTTGTCTTCACTGCCGGTGTCCATGTTTCGGCGTCCCTCTGGTACTGGCAGTGGTGACCAGGGCATCGCCTAGCTGCTCCCTCTGCCCTTCACCTTCATCCGCGCTCTCCCAATCCTGTTAGGCTGCATCCTGCGGGCCCTAACAAGGTCAGGCTGGGCTTTTGCCCAGGCACTCCGTTTTCCCTCTTTTCTTCCCTCTGTAGTTCCTAAGAGGAGAGGGACAAGAAAGGGATTACGGGGCACTAATCTTTTTTCAATCCAAAACATGTAGGCATTTGCCAAACTTTAGTCATGAATATGTAATCTCTTCTATCCATGTTTGTACTCTGTAAGATTTGTACTTGTTTATCCGCGTATGAATGAAAAATGATATATTTGCCCGGTACTTGTGCATGTACTACATCCATGCAAAGGAGGAACTCCTCTGTACTTTCAGGTAAACAAGGTTTGCCACCAAGCTATCTTGTCGGTTCCCCCCATTGCTGCTGCAAGGCTTAGCTCACCGGGCTTAAGACTATGGAAGGGAACCGGCCCCTTGTCAAACCTTCTTAATCAAATGCCACTACGACCAACCTGACCGAAATGACATTCAAGTCAAAGGGTGGGAGCACAAATGTCCTGAAGGGGATAAGGTTTTTCTACGCACAGGTTTTCTCTTTACAGAGGCATGTTAGGGATATCTTAAAGGAAATATATCTGTTTGTCCTGTCGGGGATCGATATGTAAGTATGTTTCCACTTCTTCTTTTAGGGACCGAGTCCGTGGCAAGATTCCTGTAGTTAGTACAAAGGAAAACATAGCAGAATATGATCTCATCTAAATGATCATGGCAAATTTATGCTAGACTAAACATGCATGCAAGTTTTTAGGCACCAACGCTTCATTTTATTATCTTTGCACGGGGTCTACGCCTGGCTTTGTACAAAGGGTTACATGCGCATAGGCAAGGCTTGTACAGAAAAGTGGCTACCGGGGCTGAGCCCGGTAGCTACGCCTCAAACATAGAACTTGCGAAGATGCTCAATATTCCATGAGTTTAGCACCTTAATACCATCTTCGGTCTCCAAACGGATTGCGCTAGGTCTGGTGACTCGTGCTACCCAGTAAGGTCCTTCCCACTTTGGTGTCAACTTGTTGGAAACCTTGGCGGATTGAACATGCCTAAGGACAAGGTCACCTTCCTCAAGGCTCCGGGCACGGGCCCTCCGGCTATGGTAGCGGTGCAAGGCTTGCTGGTAATGTGCAACATGCACAACAGCCTGGACACGATCTTCCTCAAGGAGCATGGCATCGTCATGCTAGTGCTGATCTTGCTCTACTTCGTCGTAGGCAAGTACTCAAGGTGTCCCATATATGAGTTCCGTGGGGAGTACTACTTCCGTCCCATATACTATGGAGAAGGGAGTGTGGCTGGTAGCTCGATTTGGTGTCGTACGGAGGGACCAAAGAACCACCGGTAGCTCGTCAATCCAGCATCTGCTGCACTTTTGCAATTTATCAAAAGTCCTTGTCTTTAGCCCATGTAGCACTTCACCGTTCATCCTCTCATCCTGTCCATTGCTCCCGGGATGTAACACCCAGGATGTAATTTTCCATATTTGTAACTCCAACTCTTGCCATTTCTGGCTATGTGATATGTTATCTCCTTCATGGTTGGGTTTTCGTCTGTCGTGTTGCATTTGTGCTTGGTGTCATCTTGCATTCTCATCCTCATAATGTGCATGGTGTGATTTTCATACATATTATGTTGTTGTATGTTCCATGCATGAATCTTGCATCATCACCACCTCTCCTTCCCTTTTTTTCTTCTTTTTGCAAGTGCCACTTTTCCCATCTCCATTTAAGGTTCATCTTCTCCCTATAAATCATGCACCGTGTCCTAAACCTCTCTGCCAAATATCACCTTATTTGAAGTTGTTTTGGTTAGGTTCAAAAATGACCCAAGTTCGAATTATATTCAAACTTGTTTTATTTTTCTACCTCTAAAAATGCCCAATGCAATTTATTCACATAGTGGATAATCCAATGAGCTTGGGAATATTTTCATAATTACCAAATGCCTCTCCCAGTCCACTGGCCTTTTCATTTCATCGACTGGTTATTTAAATAATCAGAAACTGGAAAGAAAAGAGAAGGGGGACTTACCTCTCCTTACCCGGGCCTTCCCCTCCCCTGCAGCCCAATAGAGCACAGCAGCCGCTCCAACCGCAGCCCAGTCATCCCAAGCGTACAGGAGGATCTTCGAGCTCCTGTACGGCAGAACATTCAGACGCGCCACGTCGATGTCTGGTCAATTTGACGGCCGGAGAAGCATCGCTAGCCATATATAACATGTCCCCCGCGCCCTAGGGTTCCTCCTCGACCGATCTCCCCTCCTTTACCTGCCTCGCCACCGCCTAGGTTAGCTCCACGTGCTTCGCCGTCGACCTGCTGCCATGAACCGATCGAGCTTCATCTCGAGCTCGGGATAGCCATCGACGTTGCTTTCCCGGTCACCTCCAGCCGCCTCCTTCAAGTCGGTCTGCCTCCCCATCGTCCCCATCGTCCGCTGCTTCCACTACATCACCGAGGGAGACACCAAGTTCCGCGCCTGGCTCTTCCTCTACTTCCGTCTTCTTCTCGGCCAGGGCCTTGTCAAAGTTCAGAGCTCTCTCGCTTTGTCTCCGGCTCGTCTCCATCGACCCCATCGTATCCTAGGGTGAGTTGGGTAACGCTCCTCCCTCTCCCATCCATCCCATGGCATAGGCACCTGTAGGACTCGCCCAATCCGTGTCTTTGCCGTGCCCGTAGTGCTCCGGCAAAGCCTGAAGATTATGTTGTGCGTATCTTTGCTATAGCACACACACGCGTCCCCCGTGCTCCGGTTCTATCCTAGTCGTGTTTCTCCTCACTGCGCCTGGCCTCGCGCGCGCAACCACTCCCGCAGCGTAGCGTCCCCACGTGAGCACCAGGCCTCGCCTAGCCCCATGCCTTAGCCACCGAGGCGAGCACGACCTCGTCCTCGGGAGGGCCCATACGCGCATGTTCCTTTGCTGCTCCACTTGCATGCACGCGACCTTACCGTCGACGCCGGAACTCTGCTGCGCGTTCTTGGCATTTTCCAAGATCGGGACTCTCTCTATTCAAAGGAAGATGCACCCCTTCTTGATCATAAGCCGGGCTTGTAGCCCATTGGTTTCTCCCGCTGGCTCTAATGCAATAGGTCTTGGGTTTGAGTCCCAGGTTCTGCATATTTTTTTGTGGCCTTTTTATTCTTCATTGTGATACTGACGCCTTGGTCCCACTGTCATACACACACCCTCTTAGGCCCACTGTCATACAAACACGCTCACAGCTGCCTCCCTTTCTTTATTTTTGTTCCTAATACCCCGCGCTTTTCATTTATGGAAAGTGCCCATTTTCCATTTTGGGCAGATCCAAATCTAGACATTCCAGATTAGGCAATTTCTTTTTGTGTCTATTTCCATTTCGGGCAGTTTCTAAAATATGCATTTTGTGGGTATTCTTCTACAGTAACCCCAACATATTATATATGTTTTTTGGGCTACAAAAATCCAATGAATCAATTGGTGGTATCTATTTCTTCATTTGAGCAAGTTTGCACATATGCCATTTTACATCATGTTGTTGTTTTGTCTTTTATGTGTATATCTATACAAATATGCTATGATGTAGTTTTGCACATGAACATGCTCATTTTCATACCATCTTGCTGCTGGAATTAAGCTCATGCCATGATATGTTTTATTTTCAGTTAAACAAGCTTGCAAACATGCTATCATGAATATGTTTCTGCCATGACATCAAATTCTACCAAGTCAGGGACAGTTTATGTCACTCGCCATGTTTACATTGATGTTATCGTCATTTATCTAGATATTTGGACCATGTTCACTAAGTGAGTTTTGTTAAGTGCATGTAGTACTAGAATGACATGCTCTTGTTTGCCATGATATATTGTTGTAGCATATTTAAACTTTGCAGACAAGTTGTTATGTTGTTGTTTTCAATAGATTGCATTGCATCTTGTTTGGCTTGTCATTTTCAAACCGTGCATCCGTTTCCGGTGATCTTCATATCGATTTCATTTGAACTCTCCAAATCTATCTAGTGGCATGCTTGGTTTGCCAAGTTGATGCCATGATCATCCTTCCCCTTCCGGAGCACCATATGCATTGCACCTCATATCTTGCTTTCCATGCCATGTCTTGCATCATGTTGCTTGCGCATTGCACCGTGATTGATTGTTGTTCCTATGCTTGTGTTCTTGCTTTGGGTAGAGCCGAGAGACAAGTTCATGAATAAGGAACCTGTTGAGTACTCTGAGAACTTTGCAGGCAAGATGACCATTACCCTCGACATCACTTCTATCTTTGCTTGCTAGTTGCTTCGTTCTATCGCTATGCTGTGCTACCTGTCACTTGTTTACCATGCCTCCCATATTCTCATGTCAAGCCCCTAACCCACCTTTCTGGCAAACTGTTGTTTGGCTAAGTTACCGCTTTTGCTCAGCCCCTCTTATAGTGTTGTTAGTTGCAGGTGAAGTTGAAGATTGCTCCATGTTGGAACATGATTATGTTAGGATATCACAATATCTCTTATTTTAATTAATGCATCTATATACCTGGTAAAGGTTGGAAGGCTTGGCCTTATGCCTGGTGTTTTGTTCCACTCTTGCTGCCTTAGTTTCCATCATACCGGTGTTATGTTCCTTGATTTTGCGTTCCTCACGCGCTTGGGTTTATGGGAACCCCTTGACAGTTTGATTTGAATAAAACTCCTCCAGCAAGGCCCAACCTTGGTTTTACATTTGCCTACCTACCACCTATACCTTTTCCTTGGGTTCTGCAGACTCAAGGGTCATCTTTTTTAACCCCTCGGGCCAGTGCTCCTCTGAGTGTAGGTCTGAACTGGGCAACCTGCAGGGCCACCTCGGGGAAACTTGAGGGCTGGTTTTACTCGTAGCTTGACCTATCCAGTGTGCCCTGAGAACGAGATATGTGCAGCTCCTATCGGGATTTGTTGGCACATTCCGGCGGTCTTACTGGTCTTGTTTTACCATGTTGAAACGTTTTGTAACCGAGATTCCGAGACTGATCGGATCTTTCTACGAGAAGGAATATCCTTCGTTGATCATGAGAGCTTGTGATGGGCTAAGTTGGTATACCCCTGTAGGGTATAAACTTTCAAGAGCCGTGCCCGCGGTTATCAGAAGATGGGAATTTGTTAATATACGGTTGTAGAGAACTTGACAATTGACTTAATTAAAATGCATCAACCGCATGTGTAGCCATGATGGTCTCTCTTTGGCGGAGTCCGGAAAGTGAACACGGTATGGGTTATGATTGAATGTAAGTAGTTTTAGGATCACTTCTTGATCACTTCTAGCTTCACGACCGTTGCGTAGTTTCCTATCTTACTCTTGTATTCATATGTTAGCCACCATATTTGCTTAGTGCTTGCTACAACTCCACCTCATTGCCTTATCCTACCCATAAGCGTAAATAGTCTTGATCTCGCGGGTTTTGAGATTGCTGAGTCCTTGTGACTGACAAGATACTACAAAAAGTTGTAGGTCCCGATGATACCAGTGCAGGTGATGCAACCGAGCTTAGATGGGAGTTCGATGAGGATCTTGGCCGTTACTACGTGTCCTTTCCTGATGATCAGTAGTGGTGCCCAGTTGGGACGATCGGGGATCTTGCATTTGGGGTTATCTTCTTTTCATTTGGATTTTTCCGTAGTCGGACTATGCGCGTACTCTGAATGATGGATGATTTATTTAAGTACTTGTGTGAAGTGGAGATTGTAAGCCAACTCTTTATCCCAGTCTTGTTCATTACATGGGATTGTGTGAAGATAACCCTTCTTGCGAAACAACCACTATGCGCTTATGCCTCTAAGTTGTGCCTTGACACGTGGGAGATATAGCCGCATTGTGGGCGTTACACAGGATGAGCAACGGAGGCAAATGAAACCTTGCTTCTGAGGGTTTGAACGTATTACATGAAGGCGCGGCTTGTGAATTGGGTGTCGTTGTCAGTGATCACTCTGGCGGGTACTCCAAAACGGCACATGAATCCCTTCAAGAAAGAGCATGCTTACTATAATAGTGGCACTAGTTGAAGCAAACTTTATTTCTAAAATGAGAAAATACTGCGATAGCATAGCTTTATTTTAAAAATAAAACGTTAGCCCAGTATAACACAACACAATCATGTTGATAAAGGACAGTACTGACCGGTGTGAGATGACTTTGTCGGATGTGGGGCTCCGGCAAACCCTTAAGGTTTGAACTCTGGGGTGCGTGCGAAGATCTTCCCCCTACCAATCCACGTCCAAACGCCTCGCGAGAATCTAAGCTAAACGGTGAACAACACGAGGGACACAAGATTTATATTGGTTTGGGCCACCATTGTGGTGTAATACCCTACTCCAGTATGTGGTCTGGTGGATTGCCTCAGGGGCTGATGATGAACAGTACAAGGGGAAAAACAGCCTCACGAGAGGTGTTCTTGAGCTGGTGTGGAGTTCTCGTAGGAAGAGATTCGGTCCCCGTTGGCTTGGTAAGAACTCGATGCCTTCCTACTATGGTGGCTATCTCTATATATAGAGGCCCTGGTCCTCTTCCCAAATATTTGAGCGGGAAGGGAGCCAACAACGGCCATTTTGAAGAGGAACATCTAGTACAAGCTATCCTGACTAAAGTTGGTCTTCGGCTGCCAAAGGCACTAGCGATGACGCCGTCTTGGGCTCCACAGTGACCTCCATCCTGCCGCTCTGCTAGTCTTGGTCTCGTTGCACCGAAATGGTAAACTTTGCCTGATGCCTCGGTACTTCGCGCCTGTGCTTGCCCCCTTTGCACCAAAGAGGAAACAAGGACACTGCACAGGCCGGCGCCCGCCTGGCGCCCGCCTGGTCTCGATCGTCACGGCTTACGTCACGAGCACCTCGCGAGGTACCCTTGCCTTGATCTCTCCGCCTCCTCGCGAGCCTGCCTGGCGAGTCCGCTCTTGAGGAAGCCTTGCATCGTCCGCCCCGCGAGGCATGGCCACTCGCGAGGGTCTTGAGTTTGTGTTAATGAAGATGGGTCGCATTGGGCCTACACTTGAACCGCGCCACAGGCCGCAGGCATGCAAGTCTGGGGACCCCCGTTCCCAGAACGCAACAGTAGCCCCCAGGCCCAAGGCGCGCTCGGACTTGGCTTAGCAGAGAAGCGAAGGGGCAAGTGCGGAGCATCGTGGGCCCCAACAGCCTCCGGCCTTGGGCACCGCGTGGTGGTTGATTGGACGTGGGCGTCTCCGCTTCCCCACGCTCCCTCATTATGCGCCTAGCTAGGCGGCCACGAGACTTGTACCAGTTATTCTCCCCTTGCTGCCTGCGCGCTTCTTGATTCCCTTTCCTCCTTGAGCCTCTGCTTCCGCCTCCAATCCATCTTGAGTTCTTCCTCCTTTCCATTGGAATGGCACCAACAAAAAAGGAAAAGGGGAAGAAACCTACACCTTCATCCAGCTCGCCTCCGGCAGCTGCTCCCGCCATTGACCAGTCGCTCATACTCAATCTGGAAGCCTTGGACAAGGTTCGCTCCATGCTCGCCTGTAGCTTCAACGAGTGCGAGAGGACGACGGCCTGGCCCGCATCCCACGCCTCCTTCGACAGGATCGTCACGGAGGTCCGATTCTTCGCTGACGCCCTATGGGCGGGCCTGGCTCCCCCCTTCTCCGCTTTCTTCAATGTGGTGCTTTCGCATTACCAGATCCATATGATGCATCTCGGTCCCCAATCTGTTACTCTTCTTGCTGTCTTCGCCTTTGTCTACGAGGCCATGGTGGGTATTCCTCCTTTTGTTGCTCTTCTGCGCCACTTCTTCGCTCTGCGCCTGACTGATCCTTCCCAATGCTCGGGATGCGTGAGCTTCCAGGCCGTGGCGGAGATGGCCGCCTTGGGGATCGATTTTGGTCTCCCATCTTCGCCGAGCGGGTTCCGGGAGCGATGGTTGTATGTGGACGTTGGGGTGCCTAGCCCCCTGCTTGCGCATCCAACATTGCCTGCCATTCCCAATCCGGGATGGGGTCACGAGGAGCTCACGAGCCCCCAGCTCGCTTTTTCCTGGCATCGCTTCGAGAGGTTGAGGACGCTTGGCGTGACGGCGCCTGAGGTGGTGAAGGAGTTCCTCCAGCGCAGCATCGCTCCTCTCCAGCGCCATTCCCGTCGGATGTGGGCTTTTTCCGGGCATCAGGATCACATGAGGCTCCAGGAAGGGGATCTTGCGCCTGAAATGTTGAGGAAGGTGCTGAGAGTCCTGACTGGCGACCCCTCTCCAGGGAGCGTCCGACATCGGGGCGCCCTCTTGTATCTCTGCTCAAACAGGGTCGACTTCATGAGGCAGATGCCCCACTTCGACGAATGGGGGCTGTGCCCGGCTGGCCTCGTGGTGCCCGGCAAGAATCCGGTTGCCGTGGCTCCTCCCCCGGTCGCCCGTGCCGGTCCTACCTCAGGAGTCGCTGTAGGGAGGCAAGCATCGGCAGGAGCTGGGGGGCCTGACGTTGAGGCACCGACATCGCGCGGGGCTCCCGAGGCGTCATCATCCGAAGCTTATGGAGCCCATCTTGAGGTGGTGGCTGGTGAGGGGGGGCGACCTGTGGCTCCCAAGGCCGAAGCCCCCGAGGCCTCGGCAGGCCACCAAGAGGTGGCACCTGATTGCTCCTCTCAGACTGGCGCCCTTAACGTAGGTTGTCCTGATGCTTCCGCTCCTATGCCGCACGTCGGCCCTCATGTCGATAGCTTGGGCCGGTTCCGCATAGATTTCAAGGCCCTCCACAAGAGGAAGGAGGCTTCAGGTGGTGATGATCGCCCGTGCCGCCCATTGAAGCACAGGAAGTACTTCGCCATGGACGAGTAAGTCCCTCCTTGTTACAGTTCCTTGTTTGTCGTTCCCTTCACTGACCATGGCCTTTCATGATCCCTCCTGCCGAGCCCCGGAGCCAGCCAAGGAGCCGCTTCCTTAGGTTTCACCTCCATCGCTGACCTTGATCACCCCGAGCCTGCGCGCTACCCCTGGCGCGAGTTCGGATGGAGAGGTAGGCCGACCCACGGCGCGCCTTGAGCCTGTGGGCACGCTGCTCTTCCTCAAGAGCTCCCCCCGAGCGCAACCAGCTTGCCCCGAGCTCCTCCGTTGATCATGGGCGGCGGGTGGCTAAAGTTGATCTTCGTTTCCTCCTCGGGGGGTGGATCGACTACGGGCTGGGTCCCCTGCGGGGCCCGTCCGGCGATCGTGGGGGCACCAGCCCCCAGCCCCCTTCCAAGATGGGCCGAACCACTCCAGGGTCCTCCACCAGCATCGATGGCGGAGGATGACGTTGACGACGTGCTCAGGCGTGCATGGCAGCGCTGCGCTGTCCGCCGAGAGTTCCTCCAGAAGGCGACAGATGCAGTGAGCCAGCTTGGTGCAGAGCTTGCGGGCGAGGACGCGCTTCTTGAAGTTGAAGGCCTGCGGCTAATCGAGGAGCGACACAAGCTGAAGGCGACTGTTGGTCTCGCGTGCCACCAGTGTGATCTCCACAATGCCAAGGCCGAGGCATCTCTGGTGGCCTCTCGGGAGGCCTGCTCCCGAGCCATAGAGGAGGCTCAGGAGGCAGATCGGTGACGCGAAGCTGCGGAGGAGCGCGTGTGGGAGCTCCAAGACAGGTGCAATTCTCTGGAGCAGCAAGTGGAGTTGCGTCGAGCTGCACTTGCGTCGCTGAAAGGGGCGCCCGCCGAAGAGGAGGAGCTCCGGAGGCGCGAGGAAGCGCTGACACTGGAGGCTGTCGAGCGCAACCTCGATCTTGAGCAGTTGGAGATGAGGGAGCGCCTTGTCACCCAGGCGGAGGACGATGTTCGTGCGCGGGAGATCCGGATCCAAGAAGAGATCGACCGTCGCATGGCCGAAGCTCGCGCGGGTCTTGAGTGCAAATGTGAAGAGCGGCTGGAGCTGATCAAGGCCGAGGCCGCAGGCAGGACTGCTGCTCTCAGAACCAGGCTGACCGAAGCCATGCAGCGAGCTGAGGCCACTGTAGCCGCCCTAGGCACGGCGCAGGCTGAGCTGGCCTCCTCCCGCACCAAGTTGTTTCTTCTTCAACAGCGGGTCGATGATGCCGAGGCTGTTGAGCAGCGGAACGAGGATGAGATTCGCCAGCAACAGACGCTGGAGCACATGCATGGCTCCATGCTCCAAACACTCATGGAAAGGGCCAACGCGGCCTTGGGCAACATCTGCATGGCAGCCGCTGAGGAGCCGCATGTGACCAACTACGCCGACGATCTCTGATTCTTCACTGACGTGGTGAGGCATCTGGAGAGCCGCTTTGAGAGGTCTCGCCAGCTGGTAGAGGAACGGAGCCGCGGCTTTCTCGCACGGGCATTCTCCCGCATCTTCAGTCATCTCCAGAACATCGACCCCCTCTTCGACTTCGATGCCACCATCGCCCTTATGCCCGAGGCCATCCGAGACGACCTAGAGCGATGGCTGGAGGACAATGTGGATGCACTTGTCCGAGCCTTCACCTCTGACGTTGACGGGGTGGTTGTCACTACTGATGAAGGTGACGTGGTGGATGGCGGTGAAGATGGTGCCAACGACGGCATGGGTGAGGCCAGTGACAACGACGACGGTGCCAGCGACGCCTCCGGAGGTGCTCAAGAGGATGCGGTGAGCGACATGTCCGATTGATCCTTCGCCCCCTGCTGTTTACCCTGCGTAGAGAAAGCTCGGGTGTGCCTGAGGGAGTCCTGGATTAGGGGGTATCCGGACAGCCGGACTATATACATCGTCCGGACTATTGAAGCGTGAAGACACAAGACTCAAGACTTCGGCCCGTGTCCGGATGGGACTCTCCTTTGCGTGTAAGACAAGATTGGCGATCCGGATATTATATTTCCTTCCTTGTAACCGACTCCATGTAAACCCTAGCCCTCTCCGGTCTCTATATAAATCAGAGAGGATGGTCTTTAGAAGGCCGATCACAATGACAATCATACCATCATAGGCTAGCTCTTAGGGTTTAGCCTCTATGATCTCGTGGTAGATCTACTCTTCACCTACTCATATCTTCAATATTAATCAATCAGGAAGTAGGGTTTTACCTCCATCGAGAGGGCCCGAACCTGGGTAAACAATGTGTCCCTTGCTTCCTGTTACCATCAGCCTAAGACGCGCAGATCGGGACCCCCTACCCGAGATCTTCCGGTTTTGACACCGGCTTTGGTGCTTACATTGAGAGTTCCTCTATGTCGTCGCTTTGAGGCTTGATGGCGTCTTCAATCGCCAACAACACCGTCTAGGGCGAGAATTTTCTCCCCAGACAGATCTTTGTGTTCGGTGGCTTCGCACTGCGGGCCAATTCGCTTGGCCATTTGGAGCAGATCGACAGCTACGCCCCTGGCCACTAGGTCAGGTTCGGAAGCTTGAACTATACGGCGGATATTCGCGGAGACTTGATCTTCGACGGATTCGGGCCCGTGCCAGGAGCGCCGGACAGTCATGATGAGCACGGCCTAGACCTGCTGTCGGACAATGTTCGGGATATCATCCCTGCAGTAGCCCCAGATCTAAATCCGGAGCAGGTCGCGTTGCCCAAGGACGGAGGGGTGGACCCCTCCCTGCATGCCGCACACTCATCGGCGTTGGAGCTGAACACAGGTCTCACCTCTATGGAGGCCTGTAACCCCGGGCCCCTGGACTTGCCTCTGGTTGTTGGTTCCGGTCCCCACACCTTCAAGCCAGCCAATCCAGGTTGGGCTCCGGTAATGGAGTTTACCGCTGTGGACATCTTTCAGCACTCGCCCTTTGTTGACATGCTAAACTCATTAAAGTCTCTCTCTTTGTATATATATATATATATATATATATATATATGATGGACACTCCAAAGGAAACCAATGGCGATGAGGCAGCGGAGGATAACCCCTCGGGAGGAAAAACAAAACATGGGCGTCTTCGGCACCGCTCCAAGCCCCGCCACATCAATACCGGCCCCAGAGATGATCTGGATAGTGCCGAAGAGGAACACAGCCCTGACCAGCCTACCTTCAAGCAGGCCGGACCGGCCATGGTGGCATACTTGGAGAGGGACAACTATACACCCCCCTCCGAAGACGAGGTAAGCCTCGGCAATGATGAATTCGGCGTGCCTGAAGACCCAGTGGAACAAGTTTGCTTTAAGCGACGGCTCATAGCCACGGCAAGGAGTCTGCAAAGGAAGCAAGAGCAGCTTAAAGCTGACCAAAATTTGCTAGCGGATAGGCGGACCAAGATCCTGGCCACCGAAAAGTATGGATTCGACCGACCTAACGAAGGGCATATGAGGCACAACCGGCTACCTCAACCTAAGCAGGAGAACCAAAGGCACACAACCCGACGTCCACACACCACTACGGTCAAAGACAGCAAGAAGGATACACAAAGAGGCATCCTCAAGCCTCGGCGCAATGGTCATAATAAGATAAGTTGGATCATTGATAAGCACCACAATAGCAAAATTCCTCAGCGAAGGCTTTAGGTGAAATCTGACACAAGATAACTCAAATGAAGAGATTAATGGATTTAAAATACCTCATTCTTGGCAACATGTGGATCACGAAACATGAATGAAAATTTTCAAGAATGATATAACGCCATCTACAAAGATAAGGTAGAAGGAATTGCACTTTGGAATGCGAGATGAAGAATACTTGAGGTTTTCCAAGAACAATCTTGAAAAACACTTCGATAATGAGTTAAATCTTTAGCTAATCACCATGTAGAGCATCCATGAAGAACTCCGGTAATAAAAGGATGATAAAAAAGAAAGAGAAGTCGAGAACACAAGGTGAAGCCTTGTGATGATTTAGATGAAGCTTCACGATAAGATAATGCGGGAAACTTGGAACTCCAGAAGAAAGATGAACGACATATAACTGAGAAGTTGATGTCACGGACAAACTCCGGTAGAAAAGAAGTAAACACTTCGATGAAACAAGAATAAGGATTATGTTATGCGTATCCTTCACCAATTTAAATTGATGACAAGCAACGGATTGGGCATACTACTTATACTCGTAGAAAGGATTGAGGAGTGACATAGCGCAACTTGAGAAGGTCTTCATGAACCATCGGTAGGATTGCAAAGGACGAATGAATTGATATGATAAACAGCGGAAGAGGAATGCTGAAGGAACCACCATAAGAATTCAAAAATGACTAATGAAAGATAATGAATCACCGGGACGAATTAGAAGAACAAATATGCTTGAGGGGATTTAGATGCAAAAGAATGAAGAGATAACGAGCTGATTAAAGAATACATGATAGATGGGCCAGCATAATTGGATAACGATAGCTGGATTGTGAGGACGAAGAATTCTTCTAGAATGATGGCCTCCGGTGAAACAAAACAGAAAACAATTTATGAAATACTCCGTATGGGCAAGGAAAGAATTTTTGACAAAAGGAATAATTCGAGAGGATAACATGAAGCTAGAACCACGAATCTTTGAGAGAACGAACAAGATTTAGGAGAAACTCTTGTTCGGTCTTCCAATGCTGAGGTTGACGATGAGAAACACCACCAAAATTGTTGAGACAGTCCAGAAGAATGAAAAGAGGAAGGGTTGAACCAAAGTTGAAAAGAATATCACAACAACATTAGAGAAGGCATGTGACTGATGGAATCCATTCTTACATCACACTTTGAAAATAATTTGAGAATAACTCCAGAATAATTAGAAGATTCATGTAAGATCCTGGGAATAAATATGTGGGTAGGGCCCGTCGAAGAGAAAACACCATTGAAAAGTATTGTGGAATGGATGATGCACCTGAACGACTTGAATGAGGTGATAACCTCGAATGAATTAGAACACAGACAAATCTCCTGAGATGTCTTCCGCACTCCGGAACGATTAAATGGCGAGAGGCGAACGAGCAAGGGGAACACTTGATCCAAGGAAAAGAATATGACCAACCCAAAAAAATTGAATTGAGTCCACCGGAAAACAAAAAGCGATGAAGAATGTCGAGCGGAACGAGAATTCACTGGTTCTAATAATTGAGGGAAAACTGAAGAGGCTCCGCACGAATGGAATTGATGCTCGAAAGAGACTCAGGCTCCGGGAAGAAGAGGGGTGGGAGGGCGGGAAAAACAAAGGTAACTAGGAACAGGGAACTGACAAATAACATGAAGAGAAAAAACAACGGTTTAAATAAATGAGGAAAGAATGCAAAGGCTTCACACGAGTAGGATGGATACTCGATTACAGACTCTGGCTCCGAGAAGAAAAAGGCTGGGCGGGTGGGGAAAACAACTGAGGACGACATTGTGTCTCTTCAGACGACGTTTCTTCCCCGTCCGAGAAAGAGCTGAGGATTGATCTTGGCAAATACGAAGGAGATCGAATCAACTTGACGATAAATGCACCAGGGTGGAAAGAGCTGAGAACCAACGATCAAAAAACCAACTGCGTGAACCTAAAGAAAATTTGAAGGGGAAGAGGAGTAATTCAAAACACCTACGCCAAGATTCCTCACTAGAGCGACGAAGGAGCAAAGGAGTAAAAATAATTCCTACTCTCCGATATAACTAGACTCAGAAATAGTTTTCATCTAGACTCGACAATGGCCATGCTACAAACACTCAAGGGGGCTACTATGGTCGGTCGAGGCTCTGATACCAACTTGTAATGCACAAAATGTGACCCTATCCTAAAGGAACTCGAAGGTCCCACCAAGGATAGAAGTGCATATTGGAGACGCTTTTGCAAGGTGGATATCATTACATCGTACCATTAAATAATAGTTGGGGATACATACAAAAGGCATACAATGACACATGAATACAACAACCTCATACATAAGAGCAACATCCGACTACGAATGAAACACAAACAGAAACTCAAACAACATCCACCCTGCTAGCCTAGGCTGCCGACCAGGAACCTATCCCCTGAACGTTGTAGCAGAAGAATAACTCAAAACAAGCAAGCATCGCTCTCACGTCATCATCATCACATTACCTGTACCTGCAACTATTATTGTAGTAATATGTGAGCCATGAGGACTCAGCAATCCCATTACCATGGGTATCAGTACTAGCAAAGCTTAAATGGGTATGGAATAGATAAGTGGTGAGGTTGCAGCAGCAACTAAGCAATGTATGGTTGCTAACTTACGAATACGAGAATGAGATGAGAAGCTACGCAAACGGTCGCCAAACTAGTAATGATCAAGAATTGATCCTGAACTACTTACGTTCAAACATAACACCACCGTGTTCTATTCTCGACCCACTCGAAAGGAGACCATCACGGTTACACACGCGGTTGGGTATTTTAATTCGAATCTTGTGTCAAGTTCTCTAGAACCGGATATTAACAAATTCCCATCTGCCACATAACCGCGGGCACGTCTCTCGAAAGTTTATACCCTGTAGGGGTGTCCCAACTTATCCCATCACAAGCTCTCATGATCAACGAAGGATATTCCTTGTCCCGGAAAGACCCGATCAGTCTCGGAATCCCGGTTACAAGACATTTCGAAAATGGTAAAACAAGACCAGCAAGACCGCCCGACTATGCCGACAAATCCCGATAGGAGCTGCACATATCTCGTTCTCAGGGCACACCGAATGAGACATCCTACAAGTAAAACCAACCCTCAGGTTTCCCAGAGGTGGCCCCGCAGTCTACTCGGTTCGGTCCAACACTCAGAGGAGCACTGGCCCGGGGGGGGGTTAAATAAAGATGACCCTTGAGTCTGCAGAACCCAAGGGAAAGGTATAGGTGGTAGGTAGGCAAATTTTAAAACCAAGGTTGGGCCTTGCTGGAAGAGTTTTATTCAAAGTGATTTGTCAAGAGGGTCCATACCCCTCACAGTGTTAGGGACACAAAATCAAGGAACATAACACCAGTATGACGGAAACTAGGGCGGCAAGAGTGGAACAAAACACCAGGCATAAGGCCAAGCCTTCCACCCTTTACCAAGTATATAGATGTATTAATTAAGTAAGAGATGTTGTGATATCCCAAGATATCCATGATATCCAAGTTCCAACATGGAACAACCTGCAACTGCACCTTCAACTAGCAACGCTATAAGAGGGGTTGAGCAAAGCGGTAACATAGCCAAACAATGGTTTGCTAGGAAGGGTGAAACATGTTAGAGGATGTCATGGCAATTTGGGAGGCTTGATAAACAAGTGGTAGGAAGCGCGACATAGCGATAGCATCAAGACAACTAGCATAGCAATGATAGTAGTGAGATCCAGGGTAACGGTCATCTTGCCTGAAATTCCGCTAGGAAGAAGAACGAGTCCGTGAAGAAGACGAACGGGCGAAGACGAACCAAGCATAGTTGAACGAATCCTCACGATCGCAATGAAACAGGAACTATCGAGAAGAAGCACAACCTGAAAGAAGAAAACAAAATGGTAAACAACCATCACATAAACATGGCACGATGCACAACCAAGTATGATGCATATCCGGTTTAATGAGGCATGGCATGGCAAAGTGCAACAAACAATACTTCAAGTTCAGTGGAGCTCAATATGCAACGAGTTGCATATTGATGAAACACCACATTTGAGTTATTTAGTTCGGTCTCGTTTAGGTACACAACAATATTAAATGTTGTTAAACATGGCAAGAGGTGAAACATAAATAAACTAACTATTTAGGCAAGTTTAAGTGAGGCCGGAAACAAGAAACAGCAATTCCGGTAAATCCCCACATGTCATTTAGCAATTCAATGCAGACACAATTTTAAACATTTTAAATGTTGTTATCATGATGCGCATGACATATGAAAGTTTTATGCAATTTTATGAAAATATCGACATGAGCATGTTATGAAGATTTTGGTCACCATGGCGGAACAAAAGGGGTGCCACGGCAACGACAACGAAAATTGTGCCACGACAACATTTTGATGATCCGGCAACTCGTTAAGATACCGGTACAAAAGAAAGTGTGGGCGTGAGCATGACATGCAAAATATGATGGGGAGTGATCCCGCTACCGGGTGTCCCATGGATCGACGGCATGGAAAACGAGGAGGAACTTGCAATGACAACTCTGACATGGTGCAAAGACGAGCACCTCATACAACACACATGCACTCGGTCCATGGGTGATCGTCTCATTGGTTATACCTTTGAAGCGTGCATTTTCGAAGTGGATCGAGTTCAAAGCGGCGTAGAGGAAGTAGACGTTCTTGGAACGGTCGTAGTGGAAGTAGTGGTACACGTTCATTTTAAGAGAGGTACTTAAAGAATCCAACACCTACGGGGTAACGGTAGTGGTACACATGACATCGGGGTACTTGTCGGCCCGGTCTTGGAGGTGTAGATGTACACGTTGTCGGGGTACTTGTCACATCACCGGGTGTAGTCGTACACATTCGGAGCGGAACTTGGCATATCCATGTACTTGGCATTCCGGTGTGGTAGTTGTTCGAGTGTCTGACAAAGTGGTACTTGGCAGTCTTCGAAAACACTGGTAGTCGTGGTACACGTTCTTAGTGATTTCGTAGATGCGGCATGGGTACTTGACGCATCCACGGAAGGGTCTTGGCATATTTGGCGCATGAAGACCGCAGTGCGAGGTGGTGGCTTGGGGTCAAACGACCAAGGCAAGGTGGCGCAGGAAGGCGAGGCTGGTGTAGGAGCTTGAGGGCGCGGGTGGCATGGCATTGAGCGACGAGCTGCTGCTGCTCGATGCAGACAGAGGCAGCCAGGGGACGCGGAGAAGGCCGAGAAGACAGGGAGGAGCGCCCAGGTACAGAGGTCGCCAAAGCTTGGCGCGGATCTGAATGGCGAGGCCAGCGTGGGACTTGGATCCGCAAGTGGAAGAGATGAACGGCGTGGTGGAGCTCGGGGAGACCATGGCGCTAGGAGATCCTCCTGGTGGCGATGAAGAGAGGCGGCGGTGCTCCTGGCAGTTGATGAAGAGGGGGATGGCAGAGAATGGAGCGGTGACGGGGCGGCAAGGCGGTCGGAGGAGTCGCCAGAGCAAAGGCGGAGGAAGGGCTCCGGCGAAGGGGACATCAAGGGCGAGCCGGGTCGAGGGAATCAGGCCCGGCGCTGCTGTTCTCTCTCTCTCTTTGGTGGCACACAAGAGGGAGGAAGGGATCGAGAGATGGGGATCGATCGTGGGAGCTAGGGGCTCCTCTCCCTGGCTTGATGCGTGCGTGCGTGTGGGTGGCGGCAGAGGGGGAACAAGGTGAGGGATCGATGGGAGATGAGGATCGGGTAGATGCTCGCTCGGGTTAGATAGGGGGCGGATGGGCCTAGGCTTTAGCAAAAGAAGTGGGCCGGGAAGAAGGAAGGAAGAGGCCGGCCCAGTTGGAGATTGTTGAACTTATCTCCACTATTCAGAAATGAAAGAGATGGAGAGGAAGAGGAAGAGAAAATAAAATATTTGAGGGTTCAAATATTTTCTAATTGAGCTCAAAATTAACAAGTAGCCACTTGGCATATTGCCAAAGTGCAACAACTTGAAATGGTCCATGCGAAGAAAAGATCATGGATGCAAAATACTTTTGAAATGAGCGGGATATATAATGCAAGTTTATTGCGGTGGCTGCCAAATAAATGGAATATTTATTATAGCTCCCTAATATTGGGAGGATATGTTATAAAGAGAAATCACCCATGTGAATATCACTCGATTTAAATGGACCGAAGACCCATACAATTTTATTTAGATGAGTTTTTAAAATTAAATGACATGATGGCATGATGACATGATGCAATGCAAATGATGCTAAGAAGAATGCAACGAACAAAAGAAATCACACGACAAAACTCAGAATAGCTGGAAGTATTCTGGAGCATCGGTCTCGGGGCGTCACAGCTCCCCAGCAGGAGTTAGTAATTCCTTCATGGGCTCGCTGGTCGGTGAGGAGTTGGATGAGATTCATCGTGTAATCGAGTTAGTTTTGTTAGGGCTTGATCCCTAGTATCCATTATGTTCTGAGATTGATGTTGCTATGACTTTGCCATGCTTAATGCTTGTCACTTTGGGCCTGGGTGCCATGATTTCTGATCTGAACCCTTTATATTGTCACCATTATATCTATGTTCTAGATCCGATCTTGCAAGCTATAGTCACCTACTACGTGTTATGATCCTGCAACCCTGGAGTGACAATAGTCGGGATCACTCCCGATGATGACCGTAGTTTGAGGAGTTCATGTATTCATCATGTGCTAATGCTTTGTTCTAGTTCTCTATTAAAAGGAGGCCTTAATATCCCTTACATTCCAATAGGACCCCACTGCCACAGGAGGGTAGGACAAAAGATGCACTACTAGGGAAAACCTTATACACAGAACTTTAGTAGTAGCATGGGTCAAAAAAGCACGCTGGTGCTAATTAGCAGTAGCGCGCGTGAGGAAACCGCGCTGCAGATAAAGATCTAGCAGTAGGGCGTCTTGCTTTAAACACGTTACTACTAAAATTCCCATGGCTTAGCCGATAGGCTACACATAGTAGTAGTGATCTATGACAAACCGCGCTACCGCTACTTTGTTTGTAGCAGCGCGTTTTAATATAAACTCACTGCTGCTAAAGGTTATAAAATTAAATGGAAAAAAATGGAAAGGTAATTGAAAATGAAAGAAATAGAATAAGGTGAAAGGAAACGAATAAAATGTGAAGAAAACTAAATGAAAAGGGGAAAAATAGAAAGGAGTAGCAGTAGCGTGTATCACAGAACGCGCTGTAGCTAGGATAGCAGCAGCGCTTTTCCTAGAACGCGCTACTGCTACTTCTGACTTAACCACGGGGTTCGTCCTTCCCCACGCGGCCACTTCCCCCAAATCCAACTCTCTCCACTCTCGCCGCCGCCGTCGCCTGTCGGCCGCCGCCGTCGCCCATCGGCCGCCGCGCGCTCTCCGCACCCTCTACGCCGTCCCGACCCCAGATTCAACGCCGCCCCTGCCCCCGACCTCAACGCTGCCCCAGACGCCGCCCCGACCCCGACCTCGGTGCCGGCCTCCATCCGCCAAGCGCCCGAGCCCCGACCCCGACCTCGACGCCGCCCTGCCCCTCCCTCGTTGCAGGCACCCGAGGTGAGCACGCCCGCTCCTCCCTCTCCCCTACCTCTGCCTAGGGTTTCTTTATATTTTAGTTGCATCAAATTAGTTAGGGTTCATGTAAGAGCGGAAACAAATCGGATGCGGATGCGGCTCAAATGAGTTAGGGTTCATGTAAGGGTGAAAACGAATCAAATTTCTAAGATGAATCATAAAACGAGTAAAATTTGACCACTTATTTCACTTTATAGTTGGATAATTGAAATATCCGCTACCACTTTCCACCCCTATAGGTTCATCAAATTAGATGGTAATTAGGGCAGTAGTTCCTAGGTACTAATTAGTTAGTAAGAACTAGGTACTAATTAGGTACTAGAATATTTTTATTTATAGTAAGTTTATTTTTAGTAAGAACTAGTTGAATTAATAGAACTAGTTAGTAAGAACTTGTTTCTATTTTTTAGTTAAAGCAATTTTTCCCGCCTCGACGTGGACGATGCCTATCCCGCATCCTCGTCGTCGAGTCGGCGGAGGATGACACCTGCTTGACCAGATCGGCCATGTCCTGGACTGGGCTTCGCCGGGGTGGTACTGGGAGGCGCTACCTACCGGGGGGTGCAGGTTGGTGAGGAGCCAGCCTGTTGTTGACCCGAACCTTCTTTGGTCGCGGTCGCGTGGGCCAGTGACGATCCAGAGGTTCGAGGACTCCACGGAGGTGGTGCGTCACCGTGTCAGTGAGGAGGACGCACACGTTCGTCGCTACTTGTTTGCGTTGGAGCACAGGCCGTTCTCCAATACCTAGCAGGTTCTCCGGGGATCTCACTGGAGCTATGATCCCGTGATGGTTCCTTCTCTGTGGGTGTCCACCGCCCGCGCCGATACCCGTCGTGTCCTAGGGTTTTAGTTGTATTAGTGATGTTATATGTATGACACTATTCGTGATGTATTAGTGATAATATTCGATGATGTATGGACGCATGAGATGATTTACTTTTGCTTATTGAATGCATGCTAATTTGAGTCCTATAAGATATTTTGAAATTTATATCTTGTGTTGCTCAATATCCAAGTGGCCGGTCATGTTTGCAGGTTACACCTCCGAGTGGCCTATGTTTTGCCGGAGTGTTGATTCATTTCCGTTCCGGCAAATTTCAGGCGCTCGATATGTCCTATTTTAGCAAAGGTCATGCCAGATTTTTCAGTGAATTTTGGCATGACTTGTGCCAGAATATGTAGGAAATATCGAGTGCCCTGGATTTGTGTGTTGAGTATCTTGGTAGTTGTCTTCGATCAAGTTTCAATTAATATTTTAACTATGAACATAGGAAATGTCTGACAACGAAAAGGATTTCGGTATTTGCAAATACTGCGAAGACGAGCGCGGCCTGTGCGATGGAATCTTCCTAGATGATGATAGGCGCTTCAGCATCAAGCTGGAGGAGAACTTCGAAGTGGATACAGTAAGTCACAACGACAAGTCTTTTTTCGTAATTAAGCATGACATTTGCTTCATTTGCTTCAACTTATATTTTTTTACTATTCTACTTGCGTATCCCCTACCATGCAAGAGTTTTTGTATTGGATAAGATAGGTTTCAGTCATAGTATGGAGGAAAAGAAAGTTTACTTGAAGACCGAGCATGGTTATATTTCCCATGCAAAATTGTACAAGTCAGACGACTACACCTATTTTGGATGCAAAACATGGCGAGCACTATGCAAGACTTATGCATTTGAGCCTTATATGGTTATCACCTTTGATATTTGTCCGGAAGATGATATTGAAGGTAATACCGACATCTAGGTCGATGTGCAGACGCCTCCAGTTATACCATTATGTTAGTTTCTCAACCATATTTATGTCTTTGATATTGTTTATTCAAAAATAGTTGACAACTAATTTGTATTGTCAGCTTATTTTGGTGCAAGCAAACATGTCCAGCGCTTGGTAGACAGGACTGTATACTGTCCTGGGGATGAACTCAACTGCGAGGAGCTCAGTCATTATGTTTCATGGCTTGAGGATCTTGATACTGTCAAAACAAATTTTCTTCCTGCATTTAGAAATGTTAATACTGAAAATGTGCGACCAATAGTGTTCGTAATGAACTACGGTCACATCTATTTAGGAAGGATGGTAAGATTTTTACTATTTGTCATCAGTGCATCTTTTCCATACATTATTTTTGAAGCTAAACTTCATTGCTAAGTATGTTACCATACGATGTTCTTCAACAGGGACTCCCGATGAATGTTGTGCCTTATGGGATCGAGACTAAAGGTACCATGAGTATTATCAGCTTACGGCCAAGATATCCTACAGATTACTTTAGTGCATTCAAGATTAGCGACGGATGCTTAATAGTGCAAGACTGGACCAAATATGTGATGGGGGAGCGTAGAGAAGTACTAGGGGGCAGCAAACAGATGTGCTACCCACGATTAGGAGACAGGTTCATCTACATGCTCCAGCTTGATCAAGGAGGAGAGCTATACATGTTTTATGTTATTTTACCTAAGAGAGAGAGCAGCAGGAGTGATTAGCTAGCTAGAAATGAGTTTGAGGATGATGATGTGCTACATTATTACTATGATGATAAAATAGCTAGTGTTGGTGGTAATGACTATGATGATTATTATTAGCTAGTGTTAGTGGTGATTAAATTAATACTATTGGTGGTAATGACTATGATGATGATTAAATAGCTTGTGCTGGCGGATTAGATTCAAGTGGAGGCAACATGTGGTGCACATCGAAAGTACTACTAGTCCAAACTAGATCAAGTTTGGATTAGTAGTATACTTTTGACATGCACCACATATTGCCTCCACTTGAACCTAATCCACCTTCATTTGACACACTGTTATGGACATAATGATGTAAACCTCATAACTGGTATTGTACCAATATTTGTACGATGGCGCATAAATACACTAAAAAAATACTAGTAGCGATGGACAGAAAACACGCTGCAAGTAGTTACCTTAGCAGTAGCGTGGTACTGAACAAATGCTGCAGCTATTTGTCCTAGCAGTAGCGCGTGCGGGCACGCGTTACTGCTAAGCAATAGCTGTAGCGCCTTATTAGTAGCGCGCCTACCCGCGCTACTAGTGAGCACAAAACCAGCGCTATGCTAGGGTTTTCCCTAGTAGTGATGTCATGCAAGTTCTCTCCATAAGCATGTATGACTATTTATGAAATACATGCCTACATTATATTTATGAACTACATCTAGTGTCGTGTCGCCCTAGGTTATGAGTGTCTCATGATGAATATCATCCAACAAATCACCGATCCAATGCCTATGATTTTTCTACAAATTATTTCTGCTAAGTTACTACTGCTATTGTTACTATTGCACTCGCTACAAAACTAATGCTATCACTGTTAATGTTACTATTGTTGTTGCTACTACTATCAAAACTATCATACTACTTTGCTACTGATCACTTTGCTGCAGATAATTGATCTCATGTTGAATTGACAACTCAGCTGCTAATACTTGCAAATATTCTTTGGCTCCCCTTGTGTCGAATCTATAAATTTGGGTTGAATACTCTACCCTTAGAAACTATGGCGATCCCATATACTTGTGGGTTATCAACTAATCACTATAGTCATTAATTACTGGCACTACGCCCGGGGTGATTCCCCCCTTCCGTTCCCCACTCTAATCTGGTGCATGACACATCGACCCGGATGCTGGCTCTACCACATGTCGGCGAAGTACTACTACTCACGTCGGAGGAGTGCAAACCACGACAGCCCAGTGAACCAGCGGTCGATAGTCCATAGAAAGCAATGTGGTGATATGGCCATAAAAAACAATGTGCTACAGTCTAGTCTCTAGCATGTACGATACTCCTCCTCTTCCTCCTCCTCTCGGTTCATCACCATCATACTTTCCCCATTCTTGTGTTTTTAGTATCCTGCAAATCAAAGAGGCCCTTAGACTGGTTTAGGTCCAATCGTTTTTTATAAGTGTGTTATGTCCAAAATTTAATGAACGTGCTCCAATTTCTATGAAAATAATCAGGTTTGCATGTAGTAATTCATTTATTTATT
>NC_041393.1:356610608-356623414 GCF_002162155.2 Triticum dicoccoides
GATACAAGATTGAAGACCCGTGTCCGGATGGGACTCTCCTTTGCGTGGATGGCAAGCTTGGCAATTAGGATATGTAGATCTCCTTCTCTGTAACTGAGTCTGTGTAACCCTAGCCCCCTCCGGTGTCTATATAAACCGGAGGGTTTAGTCCGTAGGACAAGAACAATCATAATCATAGGCTAGCTTCTAGGGTTTAGCCTCTACGATCTCGTGGTAGATCAACTCTTGTAATACTCATATCATCAAGATCGATCAAGCAGGAAGTAGGGTATTACCTCCACCGAGAGGGCCCGAACCTGGGTAAAACATCGTGTCCCCTGCCTCCTATTACCATTAGCCTTAGACGCACAGTTCGGGGGCCCCTACCCGAGATCCACTGGTTTTGACACCGACATTGGTGCTTTCATTGAGAGTTCCACTATGTCATCGCGATAAGGCTTGATGGCTCCTTCAATCATCTTCAACGGCGTAGTCCAGGGGGGAGTTTTCCTTCCCGGACAGATCTTCGTACTCGACGGGTTCGTACTGCGGGCCAACTCTCTTGGCCACCTGGAGAAGATCGATAGCTACGCCCCTGGCCATCAGGTCAGGTTTGGAAGCTTGAACTATACCGCTGACATCCGCGGAGACTTGATCTTTGACGGATTCAAGCCCGACTCAGATGCGCCAAACAGTCACGACGAGCATGACTTAGATCGGCCATCGGACAGTGTTCGGGAGATCGCGCTGATACGTCCATTTTGCATCATGCTTTTATATCAAAATTTATTGCATTATGGGCTATTATTACACATTATATCTCAATACTTATGGATATTCTCTCTTAAATTACAAGGTTTACCATGAAGAGGGGGAATGCCGGCAATAGGAATTCTGGCTGGAAAAGGTGCAAATATTGGAAACCTCTTCTACACAGCTCCAAAAATCCTGAAACTCCACGGAACTTATTTTTGGAATTTATAAGAATTATTGAGCGAAAGAAACACCTGAGGGGGCCCACACCCTGGCCAGGAGGGTGGGGAGCGCGCCCACCCCTACTGGGCGCGCCCCCTGTCTCCTGGCCCCCTGGTGGCCCTCCGGTGTCCATCTTCTGCTATGTGAAGGCTTTTAACCTGGAAAAAAGCGTGGGCAAGCTTACGGGATGAAACTCCGCAGCCATGAGGCGGAACCTTGGCGGAACCAATCTAGAGCTCCGGCAGAGCTATTCTGCTGGGGAAACTTCCTTCCGGGAGGGAGAAATCATCACCATCGTCATCACCAACGATCCTCTCATTGGGAGGGGGTTAATCTCCATCAACATCTTCACCAGCACCATCTCCTCTCAAAACCCTAGTTCATCTTTTGTATCCAATCTTGTATCAAAACCACAAATTGGTACCTGTGGGTTGCTAGTAGTGTTGATTACTCCTTGTAGTTGATGCTAATTGGTTTACTTGGTGGAAGATCATATGTTCAGATCCTTAATGCATATTATCACTCCTCTAATTATGAACATGAATATGCTTTGTGAGTAGTCATGTGAATTTGTTCCTGAGGACATGGGTGAAGTCTTGCTATTAGTAGTCATGTGAATTTGGTATTCGTTCGATATTTTGATGAGATGTATGTTGTCTTTCCTCTAGTGGTGTTGTGTGAACCTCGACTACATGACACTTCACCATTATTTGGGCATGGAGGAAGGCATTGGGAAGTAATAAGTAGATGATGGGTTGCTAGAGTGACAGAAGCTTAAACCCTAGTTTATGCGTTGCTTCGTAAGGGGCTGATTTGAATCCATTTGTCTAACGATGTGGTTAGGTTTACCTTAATACTTCTTTTGTAGTTGCGGATGCTTGCAATAGGGGTTAATCATAAGTGGGATGCTTGTCCATGTAAGGGCAGTACCCAAGCACCGGTCCACTCACATATCAAATTATCAAAGTACCGAACGCGAATCATATGAGCATGATGAAAACTAGCTTGACGATAATTCCCATGTGTCCTCGGGAGCTCTTTTCTCATTATAAGAAATTGTCCAGGCTTATCCTTTGCTACAAAAAGGATTGTGCCACCTTGCTGCACTTTATTTACTTTCATTGCTTGTTCCTCGTTACAATTTATCTTATGACAAAATTATCTGTTACCTACAATTTCAGTGCTTGCAGAAAAAACCTTACTGAAAACCGCTTATCATTTCCTTCTGCCCCTCGTTGGGTTCGACACTCTTACTAATCGAAAGGACTATGATAGATCCCCTACACTTGTGGGTCATCAAGACTCTTTTCTGGCGCTGTTGCCGGGGAGTGTAGTGCTTTTGGTGAGTGGAACATGGTAAGGAAACATTTATATAGTGTGCTGAAATTTCTGTCACTTGTTACTATGGAAACTAATCCTTTGAGGGGCTTGTTCGGGGTATCTTCACCCCGACCAGAAGAGCAAAAAGTTGCTCCTCAATCTACTGAACCTATTGAAAATATTTACTTTGAGATTCCTTTGGGTATGATAGAGAAACTGCTAGCTAATCCATTTGCAGGAGATGGAACATTGCATCCCGATTTACACCTTATCTTTGTGGATGAAGTTTGTGGATTATTTAAGCTTGCAGGTATTCCCGATGATGTTGTCAACAGAAAGGTCTTCCCTTTATCTTTGGAGGGAGATGCATTGACATGGTATAGGCTATGTGATGATACGAGATCTTGGAATTATAAACAATTGAAGTTGGAATTTCACAAGAAGTTCTATCCTATGCATCTTGTTCATTGTGATCATAATTACATATATAATTTCTGGCCTCGCGAAGGAGAAAGCATCGCTCAAGCTTGGGGGAGGCTTAAGTCAATGTTATATTCATGCCCCAATCATGAGCTCTCCAGAGAAATGATTATTCAAAAATTTATGCTCGTCTTTCTCCCAATGATCGCAACATGCTCAATACTTCCTGTGTTGGTTCTTATATGCTGAAGACTATTGAATTCAAATGGGACTTATTGGAAAGAATTAAATGCAACTCTGAAGATTGGGGTTCCGACGATGGTAAGGAGTCAGGTATGACACCTAAGTTTGATTGTGTTAAATCTTTTATGGATACCGATGCTTTTCGTGGATTTAGCGCTAAGTATTGACTTGACTCTGTGAAAGTTCAACTATCCCTAGGTGGTTTTGGTAATTCCTAACAACATATAGTTCATTGAGCTAACATTGTTCCAAGATAAATATTTCAGGAAAAGCTCAATGAATGGCATGGCATGGATGAGAAAAGTGGACCCCTCAAAATACTAAGGACAAAAGGATTGGCTCAAGCTCAAAGCTCAAGACTCTACATTTTATATTTTAGTGATCCAAGATCACATTGAGTCTATAGGAAAAGCCAATACTATCAAGGAGGGATGAGCTGTTGCTTAATGAGGTTCTTGCTTCATAGTGGTTAGTGATATGCTCCAAAACCCTCAAGTACTTTCCCACATCCACATTTGACCTAAACCAAAAGTTTTCAAACTCGGCCCCATTGGTTATTTCTATCCGGCGCCACCGAGTTCAGATGTCATAGCCACTGCCACAAACCCTAGGCAAATCGGTCTCACCGATAGGGATCTCGGTCTCACCGAGATGGGATTGTAATCTCTTTGTTTCCCTTCGTAACGTTTCGGTACCACCGAGATGAGCGATTGGTCCCACCGAGATTGCAATGTAAACTCCCTGTTACCTTTTCGTAACATTTCGGTCCCACCGAAATGAGCGAACCGGTCCCACCGAGTTTACCTGACCAACTCTCTGGTTAGCTTATTACCAAAATCGGTCTCACCGAGTTTGTGTAATCGTTCTCACGGAGATTACGTTATGCCCTAACCCTAACCATATCGGTCCTACCGAGTTGCATGTCGGTCCTACCGAAAATCCTAACAGTCACTAGATTTGCTGAATCGGTCTAACCGAGCTTACCAATTCGGTCCCACCGAGTTTGGCAAGTTGTGTGTAACGGTTAGATTTTGTGTGGAGGCTATCTATACCCCTCCACCTCCTCTTCATTCGTGGAGAGAGCCAACAGAACGAACCTACACTTCCAACTTGCATTTTCTGAGAGAGAACCACCTACTCATGTGTTGAGGCCAAGATATTCCATTCCTACCATATGAATCTTGATCTCTAGCCTTCCCCAAGTTGCTTTCCACTCAAATCTTCTTTCCACCAAATCCAAATCGTGTGAGAGAGAGTTGAGTGTTGGGGAGACTATCTTTTAAGCACAAGAGCAAGGAGTTCATCATCAACACACCATTTGTTACTTTTTGGAGAGTGGTGTCTCCTAGGTAGTAAGGATCAGGGTGGAAGATAGTATGAAGCCAATCAGGACAAGTAGTCAAACAGTGAAGTGAAATAGATTATGCAAGCAGGCAATGACTTCACGAAGACAAACTATAAGTAAAGAGAAGTGAGAGATAGAACCAATAGCTTCAGGAAGACACTGGTTTGTTCGACCAGTTCCAGTTGCTGTGACAACTGTATGTCTGGTTAGGGAGGCTGAGATTTAACTTAGAAGACCGCCTCTTCACCTTATTCCCCTTGAGCTAAGGACACCTAGTCCCCGCCAAATCACTCTGGTAAGTCTTCAAGGTAGACTTCCAAACCTTCACAGACTTCGATCACCGGCAATCCACAATGACTCTTGGATGCTCAGAACACGACGCCTAACCGGCTGAAGGATTCACAGTCCTCAAGTGTAACAAGTCTTCAGATCACGCGGACAGAAATACTTCAGTGATGCCAAACACTCTCTGGGCTCTGGGTGGTTTGGGCTTTGTCCTCGTAAGGATTCTCTCTCTCAAAGGCTTCGGAGGTGGGTTGCTCTCAAACGACAAAAGCCGTATCTAACTCTCTGAGCAGCCACCAATTTATGGTGTAGGGGGTGGGCTATTTATAGCCACTGGGCAACCCGACCTGATTTGTCTGAAATGACCCTGGGTCACTAAAGAACTGACACGTGTCGCAATGGTCAGATTTCAAACACACACGGCAGCTTGACTTCGGCTACAAGTAAAGCTGACTTATCCGACTCTAGATAAGATTTGCTCTCATTGTCTTCGCTCGAAGACATAGGATTTGGTTGAGCATCACTTCAGTCACTCTGACTTTGTTCACTTGGACCCCACTTAACAGTGTGGTGGTTCCTATGACTCAACAAAGAAGAAAGGGAAACAACGAAACCACTAAGTCTTCGTGCTCCATAGTCTTCACTCAATGTCTTCTCATGTCATAGTCTTCAATGTGAATATCTTCACAGACCACCATTGTCTTTAATGTCTTCACACATTTTTAGGGGTCATCTCCGGTAGGTAAACTGAATCAATGAGGGACTACTACCTGTGTTATCCTGCAATTCTCACAAACACATTAGTCCCTCAACCAGGTTTGTCGTCAATACTCCAAAACTAACTAGGGGTGGCACTAGATGCACTTACAATCTCCCCCTTTTTGGTGATTGATGACAAACTGGTTGATATTTTCAACGGGGATAAAAGTATGTGAAATTGTAAAGGATTGAGGCATTGTCTTCATAAGTGGTAAAAAGGCTCCCCCTGAAGATGTGCATATTAATGTTTCGCGTTGGAATGCAAATGCACATGGCAGGTTGTACTTGTGGAGATCCTCTTCACCATATGAAGACAATTCATCATGCATGAACAGATATATAGGAAAAATGACATGCATAATGAAAAATGGACGTCTGCGGAATGAGTTCATGCGGGATTTATCATCGCATATGCGGAATTTATCGTTGCATCACATAGAATAGTAGAAAAAGTAGTAGACGACCATCAAGTTTAAGTGTTACAACTCAAAGAACCAAATGTATCAAAAACAAGAGTTGTAAACACTAGGCAAAAGTATAGCAACCACCCATATGGACCCGCTTGAAGACTATCCACATATGCTTCTCCCCCTTTTGTCAGTAAGGACCAAAAAGGTTTGAAGACATAGTCGCTACTCATTCCCATGAGGAGTAGGTGAAGCAGCAGGGTTGTTGTTGAGGTTTGGTGGCGTAGAAGAACTTGGGGCAGTGTCGACACGCGTTGTGGTTGGAGTCGGTGAGGTAGCATCATCGGCTTCATCAATAACTCTGGCGCGAATAGTGGCTGCGGATGAAGAGTACTCCAAGTCTTCAAGAGATGGGGTTCGACGTAGAACAACATTCCTTGGAGGAGTGGAGTCGAACTTTGATCTCTTAGTGAAGCCATCGTCTTGAAGATCAGCTTCAACATTAGCAATGTCAGACTCTTCCAGGACCTCCGAAATGTTTCATGAGTGACAAAGGCATTCTTGGTAGCAAGATTGCGAATGCGATTAACATCCCCCAAGAGGCTACGCATTTGACACTTGATCCAAAAATGATGCTTGTCTTGCTTCTGATGCAATGCCGCAAGAAGCTCTCGGTCATTTAGCACACGGGATCGCTTGCGTGTCCTTGGAGCAATGGTGCTCTCTGTGGCTTCAGTACGTGCACGGCGAGTGTTGTCGGCCAATGGATAGACACGAGAAGTAGCTTGAACACATTCAACATGTTGGGAAAAGCTCTGACGATCCACATTGTGAAGATATAGTGTTTCCTTGGCAGGCTCTGGGTATATGGCTTCAATGGACATATCAACCTCTGGTAAAAATATGAGATGATTACGAGCAGAGGGCTAATGGTGAATGGCAGAGTGGAGCTTGATCAGACGCATGCTCCAAGGAGCAAAGAATTTCAGACCAAAAATGTCAGACCCAGATGCAGCAAACTGTCTTATGAAGAAGTCCTGAGCATTGAAGCTTTTTCCATTTAGAATGTAGAAGACCAATGTCTTCATTGCACCTTCAAGCTTTGCTGAGGAGGAATTCCCTTTTATGGGCCATAGAGTTCACCTAATAATGTGATAGATAGTGTGGGGCAGATACTCTTGGTCTTCAACAAGAAATTCCTTGGGATACTCAGCATCCTGGGGCAGTGGCTTCATCATACTAAGCATCTGGCTTTTGTTGGGCTCTGGCTTTTGAAAAATGCTCTCCAATGCATCATGGTGAAGCTGACAACCTGGTTCATATAGTTCGCCTGGAGTGGAGAGGCCGGTAAGCTCAATGAGATCAAAGGATTTGGCTTCATGATGAATGTGGCCCGTCATCCACTCAAGGACCCATGTTGTTGTATCCCTGTTGTAGCCGCGAATGTGGAGGGTTGCAAAGAATTGCAGTAGAAGCTCTTCATTCCAAAGTTCCTTGTTAGTGACAAACTCCAAAAGACCAGCATCACGAAAGCAGTCTAGGGCTTCTTCAAGGCAGGGCAGACCAGCAATGGCTTCAGTGTCCAGACGAATATGAGGAAACATGCGCTCCTGATTGTATAGAATACATGAGTAATAGTTGCGCTGCTGGTAGCTCCAGAACCGATCTGATGATATTCGTGGCTTGGAATATGGGTTCTTGCCAGAATCGAAGAAAGTGGTGTGTGCAATGAAGCCGTTGATATTGAAGGAGCATGGTGCTATTGCAGTACCTGGGAACCTTCGCAGCCTTGGTTTTGGCTTCTGAACCTGAGGCCTATGCTCCACATGGTAGTCAAATTGTGGTCCAGGAGCAGGCGGAGGAACCAGAATTGGGCATCTGACTGGAACAAGTTCAACTTGATAAAATGCATGCTCAATAGTGTGTGGCCTTGGTGGCGGTACAGGAGCAGAGGCATCAGGAGAGGTGTCGGGCCGCACATTGGTTGCTGGTGCAGCATTGGCTTCATCCACAATGTTAGCTTGAGGCACCACATTGGCTTTAGCCATGACAACGTCATTGGCTTCAGTGCCGTTGTTGGTGGCCGCCTCAGTATTCTCAACCTCCACTTGTGTAGCTGGAGGGTCTGGCACAGATACGTTCTCCTCGAGAACAACTTCTTGATTTGTGGGGGGTGTGCCAACATGTTCTTCTTGTCTTTCATCGGCTGCTGCAGCCGGAATCTCTTCAAAAGCATTAGCTTCGGGCATAGGAACCGTCACAGAAGGATTGTCTTCAGGAAACACTTGATGTGCCACTGAGCTGGATTGGTGTGAATCCTCTTCCGTGATAGTCGTCATGGAGACCGAAGGCCTCAGGCCTTTGCGAAGCCGTTGAAACATGGGCGACACTTTCGGTGATGGTGTGGTCTCCATGTAATTGTCGTCATTGACAATTGGACTGGTACCTTGCGTTGGTGTAGGATGAGGTGTACTTGGGGAGTCTTGAACTGGGGTAGCTGGTTGGGGGAGATTAGCCCATGAAGCATCCTGCGTGATTGGCATCAAAGGACGACCAATACTGATGAGTTCGTCGTTCGTGTGAACAAGCAATGATACTGTGGGGTTCTGAATCTGGGGAAGGACTTCATCATCGTCTACATTGTCTTGAGGACCGATGTCTTCAGTCACGATGGGATCGACGACTGGAACTTCTTGTTCTTCAGGAGCCTCTATGGAAGCAGGCTCAGTTACAATCAACTGACGCTCTTGATTGTCGGATGGAGGGGGAGCATAAGCAATGGGTTCAACAACTAGGGGCTCTCTGGGAGCAGCCCGATCTTTCTTCCTAGTCATTCTCTTCTTTGGGGGTGGTGCATCATCAGTAGTGCGCTTGATTTTGCGCTTTCTGGCTTCGGCTTCAGCTGCCTTGGTCTTCTTCTGATCTGAAGCCACTATCGAGACCTTAGGATTCGAGCCTGTCATGCTGGCAGGGAAGACAATGTGAGGTTCTTCCCGCCGTGTAGCATCAGTTGGGGCCACAACAGACTTCTTCTTTTGCTTGGCAGCCATCTTGGGGTCAATACCAGGACGCCCAAGTGCCTTGTGCTTTTCAGCTTCGTTGTAAGCCAGAACACACTTGGCGGGAAGAGTTTTCATGCGCTCTCTTGAGCCTTTGGCTTCCTCACGTTTCTTGCGAAACGCCTCCTTGAGGTCATTGAGCATCACCTTGAATTTCTGGACATCAGCCACACTCAACTTGGCCACATGCTTCTTGGACTGTTCCTTCTCGAAATCAATCTTGTGTTTCAGTTCAACAATTCGCTGGGCCAGAGCCAGCTTAGGAGCAATTGCTCCTTGGAAGGCGACGCTGATGCCAATGGGAAGTTGAAGATCATCAAAGCTGCGATCTTGATTGTCGAACCATTCATCAATGAAATTGTGCAAGATATTCACATCAAAGAGGGGCCGATCATTGAAGATCTCCGCCTCTTGCTTGCTCTTGATCAGCTGCTCAAGAGCATCCTCACCAAATTCTTCATCTTAAGACAAATCAATGGCTTCAGATTCTTTCCTTAGAACGGCAGCTGGTGTCAGTTCTTGACTGTGTATCTGAACAGGTTTCTTCTATGGCTTCTCACGCTTCTTGGAGACGCGAGAGAGATCTTCAGAGGCGTTGCTTGGAGCAGGACAGGCAGTTGCCAATGAAACACAAACAGAAACTCAAACGACATCCACCCTGCTAGCCCAGGCTGCCGACCTGGAACCTATCCCCTGATCGAAGACGCAGAAGAAGAACGCAACGCAAGCAAGCATCGCTCTTGCGTCATGATCATCGCATAACCTGTACCTGCAACTGTTGTTGTAGTAATCTGTGAGCCACGAGGACTCAACAATCCCATTACCATGGGTATCAAGACTAGCAAAGCTTAATGGGAAAGGAAGGGGTAAAGTGGTGAGGTTGCAGCAGCGACTAAGCATGATATGGTGGCTAACATACGCAAATAAGAGCGAGAAGAGAAGCAAAGGAACAGTCGTCAACTAGTAATGATCAAGAAGTGATCCTGAACTCCTGCTTACATCAAACATAACCCAAAACCATGTTCACTTCCCGGACTCCGCCGAAAAGAGACCATCATGGCTATACACACGGTTGATGCGTTTTAATTCGTATGTGGTGTCAAGTTATCTACAACCGGACATTAACAAATTCCCATCTGCCATAACCGCGGGCACGGCTTTAGAAAGTTTATACCCTGCAGGGGTGTCCCAACTTAGCCCATGACAAGCTCTCGCGATCAACGAAGGATATACCTTCTCCCAGGAAGACCCGATCAGACTCGAAATCCCGGTTTACAAGACATTTCGACAATGGTTAAACAAGACCGGCAAATCCGCCCGAATGTGCCGACAAATCCTGATAGGAGCTGCACATATCTCGTTCTCAAGGCACATCGGATTGTCCAAACTTCCGATAGGCTAGCCCAGAGTTGCCCCTGGTGACCACCGGCGGCTGACAGGTTGGACCAACACTTAGGACGAGCACTAGCATTGGGGTGTGATAAATAAAGATGACCCTCGGGCTCCGGAAACCCAAGGGAAAAAGGGCTAGGTGAGGCAAATGGTAAAACCAAGGTTGGGCCTTGCTGGAGGAGTTTTATTCAAAGCGAACTGTCAAGGGGGTCCCATAAATCACCGAACCGCGTATGGAACGCAAAATCCGGGAACATAAAACCGGTATGACGGAAACTTGGGCGGCAAGAGTGGAACAAAACACCAGGCATAAGGCCGAGTCTTCCACCCTTTACCAAGTATATACATGCATTAATTAAATAAGAGATATTGTGATATCCCAACATAATCCTGTCCATCATGGGGCAATCTTCAACTTCACCTGCAACTAACAATGCTATAAGAGGGGCTGAGCAAAAGCGGTAACATAGCCAAACAATAGTTGCTAGGAAGGATGAAAAGGTTAGAGGCTGACATGGCAATTTGGGAGGCTTGAGGAGCAAATAATAGGTAGTGCAACATAATGATAGAACGAAGCACCTAGCATGGCAATGATAGTAGTGAGATCCAGGGTAGCGGTCATCTTGCCTGAAATCCCGCAAGGAAGAAGAACGAGTCCATGAAGAAGATGAAGCCACGAAGACGAACCAAGCATAGACGAACGAATCCTCACGATCGCAACGAAACAGGAACTATCGAGAAGAAGCACACAACATGGTAAACATACCACACATATACAAGACATGATGAACAACCAAACATGATGCATGACAAGGCTACATGAAGCTACTCATGGCAAGAGATGATGCAAACAAGAGCAACACATCAAGGCAAGTTTAAATGAGGCCGGAAGCAACATGTAACAATTCCGGTAAGTCCTCATATGCAAAATTTCGAAGTTGGTCCAGATCTGAATAAACCTTATGTTCAAGTTGTTAAACAGCAAGTTAAAATGCACCAAGATGATCTACACGAGAGTCTAGTCAAGTTACATATAAAGTTCATTTAGTTCGGAGCTACGGCCTAGAAGATATGAGCAAAACAAGTCAAACATGGCATAGATGCAAAATGCATACAAACATCAAGCAAACACCTCAAAACAAGGATGCAACATGATAATATGAAACTACATGCAAAATCAAGCAAGTTTCATATAGAGCACACTCAAAACGGAGCAACGGTTCAATACATACTCTATACAAGTCATAACAACAATCTGTCCATAACAGCAACTAGGCATCTTGCAAGCATCAAAACAGCATGCTACAGCAACCCAACCTGAGAACAAAAGGCATGTACATGATGTACAGGTAAAGCATGACAAAACATGAACACTGAGCTATCTCCAGAAATCACTAGAACATGCTCAAAAAGACATGGCAAGATTGCAAATAATAACAGTTTCAAACTTTGCAGAAATAACATCAGGTTGCAATGTTTAGAGCTATCAAACAACATGTTACAAGATCTTATCATGGCAAACAAAGGCATGGAATGAATCTACTAAATGCATATAACATAAGTCCTTTAATGACCATGAGCCAAAAGGGCACAGAAAATATGATGGCACCCATGTAAACATAGCAAGTGATATGACAGATTCAAAAATGGCAGGAACAACGATAAGTAGGCATGTTGGTGAGCTTGTACCACTCACCACAGAGCAATTCATGGCATGAAAAGGCAACCAACAGTAAGACGACATGTTTATGAAGCTAAGCATGGCAAGAGCAAGTTCATAAGGTGCGTGGATCACTAGCAAAGCACATGGCAAAACTGAACTTAATGTAAACAGGTTGACAACAACATTATTTAGTAACTTTGGAGCAAGATTACAACAAGCTACAGCAGGCTATAAATGCAACCAGGGGCATGGATGGATAGAGAATGACATGTATAAAAAAGCATCCTTAGTGAACATCTCTAGATTATGCATATAATGACTTATAGCAGCAGGTTTACATAGCATCACAAAATAACAGATTCAACCTAGCAAAACAGCAACAACAAGTACCCTACTTAACAAGCTCTATACACTCAGTACAAGACTCACAAAAATACATTGATTGCACCTCTGTAAAGATGGCATGATGTAGTTCAAAACACATGTAGAGCTCATGCTCATAGGAGGCACACATTAAATGCAACAAAAATGACAAATCACCAAGTTATAATAGTTTCAGCAGATTAACATCATATAGGACTCTTGCAACGATAATTCAGGCATCAAGATGGCCTGAAACAAACATGGCACAATGGAATGAAGTGTAGAGCATCACACAGCGAACATTTTGACATATTATACGCACGAAACGGAGCAGTAAGCATGGAGTTATGATGCGATGAACAGGGGCTAAAAATATGCAATTATTTCGGGACTTAGGGAAATCGGGGTCAACCTTCAGATCTGCACGGATTTCGATAATGGCCGGAGTTCGCCGGAGATGTGGCCGGAGAGGAGGGAGATGGCGGAGACGGGCGGATCCGGGCCGGATCTCGCCGGATCCGGCCGGATCCCGGCGCGGGGAGGCGGAGGAGGCGCGGAGGGACGCGGAGGAGAGGTCGGGCGACCGGCGAGGAGGC
>NC_041393.1:356623718-356630521 GCF_002162155.2 Triticum dicoccoides
GGCTGGCGGATTCCGGCGACAGGGCGAGGTCGCCGGCGGGAGGCGCGAGGCGGGGGGCGTGGGGCGCTGGGCGGCGCACGCGGGCCTGGGCTGGCCCCGCTTGGGCCCAGCGGGCCACGGCGGCGATGAGTGGCGGCACGGACAGGTGGTGGTCTCGGATTGGTGCCGGGAGCGGGACGGACGTGTCCGGCCGTCGGCCGACATGTCCGGCGGCGCGGAGGAAGGTTTTTAGGGTTAGGATGGATTTCATCCGCGAATTTTGGGGGAGAGGGCATATTTATAGATAGAGGAAGCTAGGAGATTCCAAATGGAGTGTGGTTTTCGCCCACACGATCGTGATCGAATGACCGAGAGCATGGAGGGGAGTTTGCTGGGTTTTGGGCCACTTTGGAGGGGTGTTGGGCTGCAAGACAAAAGAGACTTTTACGGTTACCCGGTTAACCGTTGGAGTATCAAACGACCTCCAAATGGCACGAAACTTGACGGGCGGTCTACTGGTGCTATACCAAGGCCGCTTGGCAAACCTCGGGCCATTCCGAGAAAGTTTAACACCCGCTCACAACAGGAGACAAAAGGGGGAAGCCGGAGGACATAGGAGTGCCGGATTGCAAAACGGACAACGGGGAAAATGCTCGGATGCATGAGACGAACATGTATGCAATGCAATGCACATGATGACATGATAAAATGCAACACGCAAGCAAATGCCATGGAAACGACGGCGAATAACTGTCACACACGTGGCGCATCGAATCTGGGGCGTTACAACACTCCTCCACTAACAAGAGATCTCGTCCCGAGATCTTAGGACCGAGACAAAAGGGAAAAGGGATGAGGTGAAACAAGAACTCAACAGAATAAGCAAAGAATCCAGAGCACTCGAGAAGAAGAGAGGAACGACGAGAATGACGAGAATCGAAAGCTCACGGAATCATATAGACTATGAAACCACTCTGGTTAGAACGAGATAAGAAACGGATAAGACTGAAAGGATTTAGGCAGCACTCTGACTGAAATGGAAAGAATAGAACATGAACTTGAGAGGATGGAATTATACTTGATGAAGACATGACACAAAACCTCCGGAAGGAATTGAAAAAGTTGAATGAAAGAACGGAGAAGAAAATGACAACTTTTGCCATGAATGAAATTGAAAGCATCTTTAGAAGGAAGGTTTAACCGAAGTTGTTGAGAAAATCAACAACAAAAAGAATAAGCTTGTTGTGGTCTTATAGGTAATATCTCAAGATCATAAGGTGATAACCGGCCACAAACGGAAAAGATTACACAGCTGAGAAGAACGAAGAAATGCAAAACTCCACTTCAAAAGAATTTGGAGAATTAATTGCACTTCGAGATACAAGAATAAAAGATACTTGAGCTCCTTCGAGAAGAATCTTGATGAACACTTGAGGAATGAATTAAATCATGATGATCCACCATGAAGAACTTCGGTAACAAAAAAAGGACGATGAGATAGATTGAAGGATGAAAGAATAAGATTAAAGCATGCGGTGATTTAGATGGAGGTTCCGACAAAATGGTCGAGTAATTTGAACTCTGGGAAAAGAAAAGATGAAAACACTTGGAACTAGAATTTATTCATCAAGAAAAAACTTCGAAGGAAGGGATTACTCACTTGGATGAAATAAGAATAAGATTTATTGTTTGCTTATCCTTCATCAAATTAAAATTGAAGACAAGCAATGGTTTTTGCATACTACTTATTCTTCTTGAAAAAGGATTGAGGGGTATATGGCGCAAAACTTGAGAAAGGTCTTCAATGAACCACCGGTAGGATTGGAAAAATGAATGAACTAATATGATAATCAAGGAAAAACAATCTTGACCAAACCACCGTTAGAATTCCAAAAGTGACTGACGAAAGAGAATGAATCACTGGGAAGAATTAGAAGAACAAAATGCTAGAGGAAATTTAGATACAAAAGGACAAAGAGATCATAAGCTGATTAAAGAACACTTGAACGAAGCACTGGGATAACTGGATAACGGTAGCTGAAATGTGAGGACGAAGAATTCTTCTGGAATGATGGCCTCCGGTGAAAAGAAACAGAAATCAACTCCTGACATACTCCGGATAGGTGAGAAAAAGGAATATCTGACAATTGGAATAATTTGCGAGGATAACATGAAGCTAGAACCACGAATCTTCGAGAGCATGGACAATATTTAAGAGGAACTCTTCTTTGATCTTCAAATGACAACGAGAAATACCACCAAAATTACTGAGATACTCCGGGAGAATGAAAAGCGAAGATGTTGAGCCAACAATGAAAAGAATGTGAAAACGATCTTGGAGATGACATCTGACTGATGAAATTCATTCTTACGTCAAACTCGAAAAGAATTAGGAATGGCTCCGGAATAATTAGAAGAGTCAGGTAAGATCCTGGGAAAAGACCTATGGGTTAGGGCCCACTAAAAGAAAACACCGTTGAAAAGGATTGTTGAACAGGTAGATGATGCACTGGAACAATTGAAATATTTGAATGAGGTGACACCCTCGAATTAATTCGAACACAGTCGAATCTCCTGAGATGTCTTGAACACTCCGGAAGGATAAACTGGCGAGAGGAACACGAGCAGGGAGTACACTTGATCCAAGGAAAAGAATATGATCAACACCGAATACTTGAATTGGGTCCACCGGAAAAGAAAAAGAGATAAAGAATGTCAAACAAAACAGAATTAACCGGTTGAAATAATTGAGGAAATACCGAA
This sequence comes from Triticum dicoccoides, assembly GCF_002162155.2. Taxonomy (NCBI): domain Eukaryota; kingdom Viridiplantae; phylum Streptophyta; class Magnoliopsida; order Poales; family Poaceae; genus Triticum; species Triticum dicoccoides. The sequence continues at coordinate 356,626,461 of NC_041393.1, forward strand.
GAGGCTCCATACGGATGAAATTGATGGTCGAAACAGACTCAAGCTCCGGGAAGAAAAAGGGTGGGAGGGCGGGAAAACAAAGGCAACTTGGAAGAGAAAACACCGATTGAAAGAAAGCAAAGGCTTCACACGAGTAGGACAGATACTCGATTACGGACTCTGACTCCGAGATGAAAAGGGGTGGGCGGGTGGGAAAAAGAAAACAACTGAGGATTGAACTTGGCAACGATGAAGAGGCTCGAGTCAAAGTGACGAGAAAAGCACCGGATAAAAGAGCTGAGAGCCAACGATCGGAAAACCAACTCCGTGATCCTAAAGAAAATTTGAAACGGAAGAGGAGTAATTCAAAACACCTACATCAAGATTCCTGACCAAAGCGACGAAGGGGTTGAGGAGTAAAAAGAATTCCTACTCTCCGATATAACTAGACTCCGAAAATAGTTTTCTTATAGACTCGACAATGGCCAAACTACATGATCAAACAAGGGGGTCTCCTAAGGTCGGTCAAGGCTCTAGTACCAACTTGTCACGCCCAAGATGCGACCCTATCCTAAAGGAACTCGAAGGTCCCACCAAGGATGGAAGCGCATCTTGAAAACGCTTTTGCAAGCTGGATATCATTACATCAACATTACATAATAGATAGGGATACATACAAAAGGCTTACAATGCCACACGAATACAACATCATCTTACATAAGAGCACCATCCGACTACGAATGAAACACAAACAGAAACTCAAACGACATCCACCCGGCTAGCCCAGGCTGCCGACCTGGAACCTATCCCCTGATCGAAGACGCAGAAGAAGAACGCAACGCAAGCAAGCATCGCTCTCGCGTCATGATCATCGCATAACCTGTACCTGCAATTGTTGTTGTAGTAATCTATGAGCCACGAGGACTCAGCAATCCCATTACCAAGGGTATCAAGACTAGCAAAGCTTAATGGGAAAGGAAGGGGTAAAGTGGTGAGGTTGCAGCAGCGACTAAGCATGATATGGTGGCTAACATACGCAAATAAGAGCGAGAAGAGAAGCAAAGGAATGGTCGTCAACTAGTAATGATCAAGAGGTCATCTTGAACTCCTGCTTACGTCAAACATAACCCAAAACCGTGTTCACTTCCTGGACTCCGCCGAAAAGAGACCATCACGGCTACACACACGGTTGATGCGTTTTAATTCGTATCTGGTGTCAAGTTATCTACAACCGGACATTAACAAATTCCCATCTACCCATAACCGCGGGCACGGCTTTCGAAAGTTTATACCCTGAAGGGGTGTCCCAACTTAGCCCATGACAAGCTCTCGCGATCAACGAAGGATATACCTTCTCCCAGGAAGACCCGATCAGACTCGGAATCCCGGTTTACAAGACATTTCGACAATGGTAAAACAAGACCAGCAAAGCCGCCCGAATGTGCCGACAAATCCTGATAGGAGCTGCACATATCTCGTTCTCAGGGCACACCGGATTGTCCAAACTTCCGAGAGGCCAGCCCAGTGTTGCCCCTGGTGACCACCGGCGGCTGACAGGTTGGACCAACACTCACGACGAGAACTGGCCCGGGGGGATAAATAAAGATGACCCTCGGGCTCCGGAAACCCAAGGAAAAAATGGCTAGGTGAGGCAAATGGTAAAACCAAGGTTGGGCCTTGCTGGAGGAGTTTTATTCAAAGCGAACTGTCAAGGGGGTCCCATAAATCACCAAACTGCGTAAGGAACGCAAAATCCGGGAACATCACACCGGTATGACGGAAACTTGTGCGGCCAGAGTGGAACAAAACACAAGGCATAAGGCCGAGTCTTCCACCCTTTACCAACTATATAGATGGATTAATTAAATAAGAGATATTGTGATATCCCAACATAATCCTGTCCATCATGGGGCAATCTTCAACCTCACCTGCAACTAACAACGCTATAAGAGGGGCTAAGCAAAAGCGATAACATAGCCAAACAACATTTGCTAGGAAGGATAAAAAGGGTAGATGCTGACATGGCAATTTGGGAGGCTTGAGGAGCAAATAATAGGTAGCGCAGCATAGCAATAGAACGAAGCAACTAGCATGGCGAAGATGAGTCCATGAAGAAGATGAAGCCACGAAGATGAACCAAGCGTAGACGAACGAATCCTCACGATCGCAATGAAACAGGAACTACCGAGAAGAAGCACACAACATGGTAAACACACCACACATATACAAGACATGATGCATAATCAAGCATGATGCATGACAAGGCTACATGAAGCTACTCATAGCAAGAGATGATGCAAACAAGAGCAACACATCAAGGCAAGTTTAAATGAGGCCGGAAGCAACATGTAACAATTCCGGTAAGTCCTCATATGCAAAATTTCGAAGTTGTTCCAGATCTGAATAAACCTTATGTTCAAGTTGTTAAACAGCAAGTTAAAATGCAGCAAGATGATCTACACGAGATTCTAGTCAAGTTACATATAAAGTTCATTTAGTTTGGAGCTACGGCCTAGAAGATATGAGCAAAACAAGTCAAACATGGCATAGATGCAAAATGCATACAAACATCAAGCAAACACCTCAAAACAAGGATGCAACATGATAATATGAAACTACATGGAAAATCAAGCAAGTTTCATATAGAGCACACTCAAAACGGATCAACGATTCAACACATACACTCTATACAAGTCATAACAACAATCTGTCCATAACATCAAATAGGCATCTTGCAAGCATCAAAACAACATGCTACAGCAACCCAACATGAGAACAAAAGGCATGGACATGATGTACAGGTAAAGCATGACAAAACATGAACACTGAGCTATCTCCAGAAATCACTAGAACATGCTCAAAAAGACATGGAAAGATTGCAAATAATAACAGTTTCAGACTTTGCAGAAATAACATCAGGTTGCAATGTTTAGAGCTATCAAACAACATGTTACAGGATCTTATCATGGAAAACAAAGGGATGGAATGAATCTAATAAATGCATAGAACAAATGTCCTTTACTGACCATGAGCCAAAATGGCACAGAAAATATGATGGCACCCATGTAAACATAGCAAATGATATGACAGATTCAAACATGGCAGGAACAGCGATAAGTATGCATGTTGGTGAGCTCGTACCACTCACCACAGAGCAATTCATGGCATGACAAGGCAACCAATAGTAAGAAGACATGTTTATGAATCTAAGCATGGCAAGATCAAGTTCATAGGGTGCATGGATCATTAGCAAACCACATGGCAAAACGGAACTTAATATGAACAGGTTGGCATCAACATTATTTAGCAACTTTGGAGCAAGATTACAACAAGCTACAACAGGCTATAAATGCAACCAGGGGCTTGGATGGATAGAGAATGATATTTATAACAAAACATCCTTAGTGAACATCTCCAGATTATGCATAGAATGACTTGTAGTAGCAGGTTTACATAGCATCACAAAATAACAGATTCAGCCTAGCAAAACAGCAACATGGATTGCACCTCTGTAAAGATGGCATGATGTAGTTCAAAACACATGTAGAGCTCATGCTCATAGGAGGCACACATCAAATGCAACAAAAATGACAAACCACCAAGTTATAACAGTTTCAGCAGATTAACATAATATAACACTCTTCCAACGATGATTCAGGCATCAAGATAGCCTCAAACAAACATGGCACAATGTAGTGAAATGTAGAGCATCTCACAGCGAACATTTTGACATATTATACGCACGAAACGGAGTAGTATGCATGGAGTTATGATACGTTGAACAGGGGCTAAAAATATGCAATTATTTCGGGACTTAGGGAAATCGGGGTCAACCTTCATATCTGCACGGATTTCGATGATGGCCGGAGTTCGTCGGAGATGTGGCCGGAGAGGAGGGAGATGGCGGAGACGGCGGATCCGGGCTGGATCTCGCCGGATCCGGCCGGAATTCGGCGCGGGGAGGCGGAGGAGGCGCGGAGGGACGCGGAGGACAGGTCGGGCGACCGGCGAGGAGGACGGGCGGCGAGCTGCGGCGACGGGGCAGGCGGGCGGCGCGGAGGCGGGGGAGCCTCGGGCGGCGG
>NC_041393.1:356630719-356661582 GCF_002162155.2 Triticum dicoccoides
GGCCTCGCGGCGGCGGGCGGATTCCGGCGATGGGGCTAGGTCGCCGGCGGGAGGCGCGAGGCAGCGCGCGAGGCCTGTGCGGGCCGCGCCTGGGCCCGACGGCGATGGGTGGCGGCGCAGACAGGTGGCGGTCTCGGATTGGCGTCGGGAGCGGGACGGACGTGTCCGGCCTTCGGCGGACATGTCCGATGGCACGGAGGGAGGTTTTTAGGATTAGGGATGGATTTCATCCGCGAATTTCGGGGGAGAGGGCATATTTATAGATAGAGGGAGCTAGGAGACTCCAAATGGAGTGTGGTTTTCGCCCACACGATCGTGATCGAACGACCGAGAGCATGGAGGGGAGTTTGTTGGGTTTTGGGACACTTTGGAGGGGTGTTGGCTTGCAAGATAAAAGAGGCTTTTACGGTTACCCGGTTAACCGTTGGAGTATCAAACGACCTCCAAATGGCACGAAACTTGACAAACGGTCTACCGGTGCTATACCAAGGCCGCTTGGAAAACCTCGGGCCATTCCGAGAATGTTTAACACCCGCTCACAACAGGAGACAAAAGGGGGACGCCGGAGGGCATAGGAGTGCCGGATTGCAAAACGGACAACGGGGAAAATGCTCGGATGCATGAGACGAACACGTATGCAATCTAATGCACATGATGACATGATAAAATGCAACACGCAAGAAAATGACATGGCAATGACAGCGAATAACTGGCACACACCTGGCGCATCGAATACGGGGCGTTACACTTCTCACGCTTCTTGGAGACGCGAGAGAGATCTTCAGAGGCGTTGCTTGGAGCAGGAGGGGCAGTTGCCAATGGCTTCACTCGAGAAGCCTTTGGTGCAGCAGTGGGTTTGCAAGCCTTAGCTTTCTTCTGCTTCTTTGTCTTAGGAGTAGGAGCTGGAGCTTCATCTGTGGCAGCATCATCATCAGAATGATCCACCTTGGCACCTTGGACAATTATGTGGGTGATGAGGCCATCAAGGTTGTAGAAGGGGCTGATCCTATTCTGATTGGCTTCGCGGGTGCCATCATACCGTGGAGAGGACGGACCGGGGTTGAAGTCAAGTCTGAAATCCTTTTTGTTCTGCACAGCTGAGTCTTGGGCGAACTGGTAATTGCACTTGAAGAGATGGTCTTCGCGACACCACAACAGAGAAGAAGGATCAGCATTTTTTGGCTCTGGTCCGCGAACCATGCAAGGATAGAAGCCTTGCTCAATGGCTTCATCTTGGGTTCTGGGTTGAATATTTTTATACAGAATATCTCCCCAGGGTCGCTTGATGGCATTCTTCTCAGCATATTCTTGAGTGACAAATCGGTACTTGAACCATTCTTCAGCCCAGTATCTTCGGATCCATTGGATGCGATTCTTGCGACCAGTATAGGTTTCCTTAGAGTCCGTTTTGTACAGCTCGTGCAAATCTGGAGGGAAATCCTTGGAAGTGTTCCCATGATGCTTTCTGCCACCCTTTCTTGCTGGTTTCTCAGTAGCCATGAAGCTTCACCTAAAAGGCATCAGAACTTGCAAAGGCTTCTTGCGGCTAGTCAGACAAGAACTTGCTTCAGGTGAATTGATGTGATTCTGCAAGAATTCTGCAAATGAATGCAGACTATGAGAACCAAGGGATTCTCCCATGGACATGTACATGTGATAGCATTAGAGATGCAAGGGAAGGGGAAGAGATCATATGCATTCTCAGATGATTTTAAAGATAAATCAGTTTAAAGACATTGACCTCATAGCACGAAGATATTCACTTATTTGATGTGAGTTGGTTCCAGAGTTGTACAAATCCAGGAATAAGTACAAGTGAGGAATCTAACTTGTAATGAAGCATAAGTGAACATACTAGGCACATTATGAGATGCAGAGAGAGACATATTCAACTTTGGAGATGTAGAAACTACTTTTGGTAAGGAAGGATGAATCTATCAGATCAAAATGACAGTCAAAAGAGAGTTTTGATTACCACAGGAAGAATTGCTAGACGAAGGGGAAGTTGAGGCCGGATAGTTCAATCTCTCGTGCCCTAACTTGGCGACGAGAGAAAGCTACGGCAGTGCGGAGAAGATGAGGTCCGCAGCCGGCGTGAGGACGGCGTCGGAGAAGTCGTGGCAACTAACCGCTTCATCACTGACGTCGTCGAGTGCTAGCGGTGGCACTAGGATTTTCGGGAGGTGGCGAGGTGGAAGAAAATGTTTTATCGCGATGGGATGTGCATTTATAAGGAAAGGGATAGAACAATGTAATTACGCAGGTGCCCCTGGCGGTTCACACCTGACGGACATGTGGCAAGCATGCAACACCTTGGGAGATGTTCCATGTTCCCACGCACGCCTGGATTGTCGGGGTGGTCGTTCCGAATTATCCGGGTTTTAGGCAAATAGGATAAGGCATTAAAGACAGATGTAAATGTATGTTAGATTGACTTTAGCTGACAAGGTCTCAATGAAGACACTAGATAGTTTTCAATAGAATGCGTATGATTTGGGTAGATAGAGTTGAGGTAGAAGCATAGAAAGGTTAGGGTCCGATCACATTCACTTAGTTCAAAAGATTCAACATGAAGCCATAGCCATAAGTGAATGTTGTAGAGGACAGGACACAAGTAGTATGCAACTAGTTTAAGGCCAAATCAATCATATGAAGATAAATTTGAATACAAGTCAGAAATAAAGACAACTCAGTTATGAAGACTATGCAAACATAACGCCAAGAGAAGCACTTCAAACAAAAGTTTGGTGGTGGCCTTACCCGCGGTATAGCAAACATGGCGCACAATTATCGTGGCACTCCGAAGTCAAATTCCGCATTAATGTATTCACACTTGGAATGTATGTCTTCAATGATTGAAGATATACGTTACTTCGTGTGTTGCACATCTAAGTCATCAAAATGCATAAGTGTTAGGATGTGTGTCCCATTCACAGGACATTTGAGGATTCCAAAATATTTAGCTCACACCGCAACTTGCAAAACCTTTTCTCGTCCAAGGGCTTTGTGAAGATATCAACCAATTGCTCTTCAGTGTTGACGTGGATGATATCAATGTCTTCCTTCATAACATGATCTCTGAGGAAGTGATGACGAATCTCAATATGCTTTGTCTTTGAGTGCTGAACTGGATTGTTGGCAATCTTGATGGCACTCTCATTATCACAGTAGAGGCACATTCTTCAGGTGTATACCATAGTCCTTGAGAGTTTGCTTCATCCAAAGAAGCTGAGCACAGCAAGATCCAGCAGCAATGTATTCGGATTCAGCAGTGGAGAGAGATACACAGTTCTGCTTCTTTAAAGACCAACAGACAAGTGATCGTCCCAGAAAGTGACATGTGCCTAATGTGGACTTGCGATCAACCTTGTCACCAGCATAATCAGCATCTGAGAATCCAACTAGATCAAACTCTGAGCCCTTTGGATACCATAATCCTAGTGTTGGGGTGTAAGCCAAATATCGAAGTATTCGCTTCACAGCTAAGTGATGCGATTCCTTTGGTCCCTCTTGGAATCGGGCACACATGCAAACACTAAGCATTATATCTGGCCTAGATGCACATAAATAAAGCAAAGTACTAATCATGGACCGGTATACCTTTTGGTTGAATTCTTTACCATTGTCGTCGGGACCCAGATGACTTTTGGTTGGCATAGGCGTCGTGTATCCTTTGTAGTCTTGCATTCCAACCTTCTTCAGGCAATCTTTGAGGTATTTTTCTTGAGAGATGAAGATGCCGTTGCGTTGCTGGCGGATTTGGAGACCCACAAAGAACTTCATTTCACCAATCATGGACATCTGATATTGCTCTTGCATCATATGACCAAACTCATCACTGTATTTCTTGTTGGTGCAGCCGAAGATAATGTCATCCACATATATTTAGCACACAAACAGTTCACCGTCATAAGTCTTCGTGAAGAGAGTAGGATCCAGTGAACCAGGTTTGAAGCCTTTGCTCTTCAGGAAGTCCTTGAGCGTATCATACCAAGCACGGGGGGCTTGTTTGAGGCCATACAGTACCTTGTTGAGCTTGTACACCATATCAGGATGTTTTGGATCTTCAAAGCCAGGAGGTTGTGCAACATATACTTCTTCTTCTATCTTTCCATTGAGGAAAGCACTCTTCACATCCATTTGATATAGGAGAATGTTGTGATGATTTGCATAGGCAAGCAGTATGCGAATAGCTTCAAGCCTTGCCACAGGAGCAAAAGTTTCATCAAAGTCAATCCCTTCCACTTGAGTGTAGCCTTGAGCAACTAGACGAGCTTTGTTTCTGACCACTTGACCATGTTCATCTTGCTTGTTGCGATATATCCATTTGGTGCAAATGATACTGTGCTTCCGAGGATCAGGACGCTTGACCAGTTCCCACACATTATTCAACTCAAACTGTTGGAGATCTTCTTCCATGGCTTGAATCCATTCAGGTTCCATAAAGGCTTCAGTCACTTTCGTGGGTTCTAAGATTGAGACGAATGCAAAGTGTCCACAGAAATTGGTGAGTTGTGTTGCTCTTTGTGTGGCTCTTGAACGAGTGAGTGGACCAGGTGCATTGAGGCTATCAATCATCTTCTCAATCTGTACTTCATTTGCAACACGAGGATGAGCAGGACGAAGATTTTGCTCTTGCTGATCATTTTCATAATTTGGGGAATTGTCTTCATGCTGAGCATTGTCTTGAGGTTGATCAGGTGCATAAATGACAAGTTCCTGTCCAGACAGATTCTCACAGGGTATGATTTCGCCAGTTCCCATTTGCTTGATTGACTCGCTAGGGGATAACTCATCTAGCACATTTGGCAGGTGCTCTCTTTGCGAGCCGTTAGTCTCATCGAACCGCACATCCACAGTTTCAACCACTTTATAGTGAAAGAGGTTGAAGACTCTGTAGGAGTGTGAATCCGTTCCGTAACCAACCATAAAACCTTCATGTGCTTTCGGTGCAAATTTTGAAGCGTGATGAGGATCCTTGATCCAACACCTAGCACCAAATACTGCGAGGTAACTTACGTTTGGCTTCTTACTAGTTAGGAGCTCATAGGAAGTTTTCTTCAGAAGCTTGTGAAGATAAACACGGTTGATGACGTGGCATGCAGTGTCAATGGCTTCAGGCTAGAACTTTCGTGGAGTCTTGTACTCATCAAGCATCGTTCGGGCCATCTCAATAAGAGTTCCGTTCTTGCGCTCGGTGATGCCATTCTGCTGAGGTGTGTAAGGAGCAGAGAACTCATGAGTGATACCCATGGTATCCAGGTAGAGGTCGAGGCCGGTGTTCTTGAACTCAGTGCCGTTGTTGCTTCTGATGTGCTTGATCTTGACACCGTAGTTTGTCATGGCACGGTTGGCAAAGCGTCTGAAGACATCCTGCACTTCAATCTTGTAGAGGATTATATGCACCCAAGTGTATCGAGAGTAATCATCAACAATGACGAAGCCATAGAGGCAGGCAGTAGCATTGAGAGTGGAATAGTGAGTAGGGCCAAATAAGTCCATGTGTAGCAGCTCGAAGGGTTGAGACGTGGTCAATAGTCTTCGAGGGATGCTTGGATCTTGTCATCTTTTCGGCTTCACAGGCGCCACACAAATGATCCTTCTTGAACTTGACGCCTTCGATGCCCACAACATGCTTCTTCTTCGCGAGAGTGTGCAAGTTCCTCATGCTAGCATGCCCTAGCCTTCGATGCCAGAGCCAGCATTCTGAATCTTTTGCTAGAAGACATATGGCCATCTATGGACCTGTTGAGAAATCTACCATCTACAGATCATCTTTTCGATATCCTTCAAAGACTAGAGACTTGTCAGATTCCATGAGTACAAGGCATCAATATTTTCCCAATAGCACAATCATGTTTTAGTCACAAAGCATTGAGACAGACATTAAGTTGAAACCAAGGGATTCAACAAGAATCACTTTATCCATGTGCTGATCCCTTTATATTGCAACTCTACCTAGACCCAATACCTTGCTTTTACTAGTGTCAGCAAATGTGATGTGGCTCTTGTCTGATGGACGCAACGTTGAATCCATCAGAAGACTTCGATCGCCAGTCATGTGATTAGTACATCCACTATCCATATTCCATTCTGAAGCACAAGGTGTCGTAGCCTACAGTGCAGTTTGGGGGATAGGCTTCACAAAGAGAGTTGTGAAGCAGAAACATTTGACGAATAAGTGGAACATGGAAATTCAGGTCTTGGTTAGGATAGGCAGTATGAGTATCAAGAAAATCTGAAGTGAAATACATAGTCAGACCATTTGGGCATTTTATCTTGCGCCCAACAAAATTTTTAAGGTCTTCAGCATTAGCTTCGGATGCTTCTGATTCCTGGCTGGAGACCTTTCCCTGCAAAAGAGAGTTAAGTTTTCTTAACAACCCACATCTTCAGGGGTGGCTTAGAAGCAATGAGTCTAAGTGCAGCATCTGAGAATTTTGGCTTCTGGGCCCTAGTAAATAGCCTTGCAGGGGGTGAATAATACTCATGTGAATAAGCAAAAAAGTTCTTGGTTCTATGTACATAGCGGTTCAATGAAACACGCTCATATTCATGGGTCTGAGTATGATTTCCCTGCAAAACATTGACGTTAGGGTGACTCGTATGAGTCCACGGTCTGTATGAAGCCTTAGGACCATATGAAGCCTTTGGTATGGGATTTGTCTTCTTCACAGGTGGTGTCATGATGACATTCACAGGAAGATTCTCAAGAGAACTTTTAGGTACCCATATCTTCTTCATAGGTGGTGCATTCCTGTAGTTAGTACCAATATACCTGGGAAACACTTCACCATTCTGATTCTTAAACAATTTATAGTTTGCATCAAAGGATTCATCAATGATAATAGGGTTAGCGTAAGTGAAACCAGATAAGGTGGATGGATCTACTGAAGGTTCCTTTGCAGCAACCAATGTGGTTTTGGGGTACTACTCAGGCTTCCAGTATGATCCATCAACATTCATTTTCCTCTCGAACCCAATACCCTCTTTTCTAGGGTTTCAGTTCAGAATCTGCTTTTTGAGGACATCACATAATGTCTGATGCCCTTTGAGGCTTTTGTACATCCCTGTCTCAATCAGTGTCTTCAACCTGGCATTCTGTGGGGACCCTGACTCATAAGTCGAGATCACCGAATGCACGTGTACAGTGATCCCAGAGATCAATGCTCACTGAACACACAGAAGCTGAATAACAAGAGTCTTACATCCATACATACCGTTTTACACAAGTAGGACCATTATGGTCAAGTCTTGAGTGTATCATCGCAGTAGAAAACTTCAATAACAACTTGGACCCATGCCATCTGCCTTAACCCTGCAGGCATTCTAACTGGGAAACCATCCTAGCTCGCACGATCGTCACCAAAGAACTCTTCAATATATCTTGTTCTTTCATGCCTGGCCAATAAAATAACCAGTGGCAAGCCAATGAGTACTTTGAATGTACTCGCAAGCAACCCATGTTTTGGTTCAAGATACAACAATGCATGACATAGGTAAATTTTTGCAGAAAGCTAGTTTTGAGTGCAATGACATGTTCAACAACTTGTAAGACATGCATCTGGAGAATTCAAGTAACCATGAGGGCAGGTTACAGATACCAACATAAATAGAGTGGGCACCAACCCAACTCAATCATGTCAAGTCCTTTGACTTGACCCAAGTAGTTTTATCAACTCACACACACGGTTGTGAAACTTTGGACGTAGTTTAAGCAGCACCGCCCAACTGTCCTTGACCGTGGACACGACTATTCAAATAGTTTTACACTCTGCAGAGGTTGCACACTTTACCCACAAGATCCGGGGAACTTTCCTGTCATCCACGACCCACGGTACCTCAGGTACCCGGGGTAAGCACCCGATCACTATCTTTCCCTAGACGACACTAACATGGAGTCCACTCGATTGGTAGTAACCCCCGTGCCCAACATTATCACATAACATTTTCGTGGAGCCACGCTCCTAAATCATCTAACATCACAAGCACGGGGTACCAACGGTGTGTCCGGTGCCCCATAAAAATGTTCTTGGCCACCCTACCTGGCACGACCCTGTCCCGAGAGAGAGCACCAACTCTCCCCCTTCACTAGTAATGCAGGCTCCAAGCTAGTATCGACCTAGGTAATCAATAATGCCCTTTCCCATATAAGGGTAGAGTGGTTGCGCATGTAAGGTTGGGACAGTCGACAAATCTTAAATCTAATCCATTTTTGAAAACCACACACACACTTGCCTCGGTACACCACTTCGTCATCAAGTGGTTACCCATCTCATTATCTCCCTCGGGCATAAGTGACACCCGACGAGGTTTTCCAAAAGTTCTTTGAAAATACTTTGTCTCCATCACCATGCATATACCCGTCCCTTTTTGCGTGGCATCTACTTTAGCATCCTACCTACTCCCACCGGCATAACCCTCATAAGAAGGTAGGGTCATGCACAATGCAAGTATCAACAAGGAAGTACGGTGGCAAACCATCAAAGTGGTTACCACCTCATCATGATTCTGTTGCAACAACAATATGGTGCTATATGACGTGCATAAAAAGGGTTTCATAGACATGGTCAAAGGGCTGCTTGCCTGGTTCATCAGAGTCTTGAAATCTTCTGGTCCTTCTCCAAATACTCCGTCTACTTCATCAACTAACGCCGGAAACAATCACAATAAGCAACACAACATGGCAAAATAAAAGTTCTCTAAAAATATGGATTTGACTTTTATGGGACATCTCTGGTTATATGAAGAATAACCAGAGTGGTTTCATAGGAATTTGATTAGTGGTTATTTCTGAACATTTCAATATGATGGAATCAAGGGGTTTATGGATTTGCAAGAAGTGTATAGAAATATACTTTCAAAAAATGAGCAAAGGCACCCATTTAACAAACCATGATTTTAGAAGCATCTAGGAGTTGGTTTCACTGGATTTGGAGTTCAAATGATTTTCCTATAAATTTGCAAAGTTGACAAATATGAAGAAATGGCTCATTATTTGAGGTTGTACATAAAGTATTAAGAAAAATGTTCATAAACTAAGTTATGAGCTTAGAAGCACCTAGGAATTTGAATCATGGCATTTGGATCAAGTATGAGCTCTCTATGACTTTCTAAAGTTCATCACAGAAATGGAAAAATAGGATTTGATAAATGTTGATGAAGAAAAAGTCTCTAGAAAAATGTGCATGTTGCACCAACAGGTAGATCATGATTTATAGAGTCACTATAAATTTGAATCGTCAAATTGGGAGTTAATTTGGATTGTTTATGGATTTTACAAACTGTACAGAAAAGAAAAAGGAAAAGGTTTTTACCCAAACGGGCTGGATCTGGGCGGCGGCGGCGCGCACTCGGCGTGGTTTAGCAGCAGGGCGCCACTGGGCCGGCCCAGCGGCTCGGCCGCATGCGCGCAAGGGCCACGTCGGAGGCGGATTTCTCCTAGCCCGTCTCCACTTGCCAGCATGGCCTGGAGGTTGGGCCATTGACGAGCGGGGCCCGCCTGCAGCTCCATCTGCAACCTCCACGCGGCGCGACAAGAGATAGAGGGAGCGAGGCCGAACGGCGCCGGCGCTCTTCCCGGCGACACCGGCTGTCCCTGGCGACATTCGGCGTACCGACGGACTCGGGAGGCCGAGCCGCACCCATTCATAGGTCTCACACAGGATGGGGAGGACCGAGACAATGGTGGCCTTGACGCCGGTGGACGGGGCTTCGGGCGAGATTTGGGCACGGCAACGCGAGCACTAGAAGGAGAAAATGGGGCGCGAGGAGAGTTGGCGGTGGTGTTGGTGCTGCTGTGTGACAAACAGGTGGGGTGGAGGGGCTCTCAGTGGCGTGAATTTAGGCGGAGGCCGGCGGCATTGCTCCGGCCATGGAGATGCAACGAGGGCACGAGAAGAGGGATGGCTTGGTCCAGAGGGTGCACGGGAGGGAGAGAGAGCGAAAGGAGTAGAGAGGGGGCTCGGGGGTGGCCCTAAATAGCCGACCCGTGGCTCACCGTGGACGCGGTGCACGGGGGCCATGGCAACGGCTCGGGCGGCCGGGGGAGAGAGCGAGGGGTTGTCTTCAGTGCTCGTGGGGGTGGTGTAGGGCGCCGGGAAGGGAGAGAGGCAGTGGGGCGAGCTCCGGGTGGAGCCACGAGCTCGCACGCGTATTGGCGGGCTCGGGCGGCTCTGGGCACACGCGGCATGGGCAAGACAGAGGGGGAAAGGAGGGGACCAGCGCGGTGGCGTGTTGTGCACGTCGAGGCACATCGACTGGCACGAGGGGGAGGCTCGAGGTGGTCGGGGGATGCGGCGGCAACGGTCGGGAGCACGCCGACGTGCTCCAGAGCGCGCAAATGGCCGGCATCCACGGCTTTTCCGCGCGCACTCGTGTGTCCACTTGTGTCTAGTGGCTCCAGGAAGAATAAACAAGGGGGGTGGACGCTTTGGATGCTCTGGAACTTGCCAGGAGTGAGAGAGAGATGAGAAAGGGAGGAAAAAGTGGTTGTCCAGAGAAGAAAAATAGATCCCTGCCCCCCTTCATCATTGCCTCTCGGGCAGGGAAGCACACCATAGGTAAAGGGGTTCTAGGAGGGGCTGTGGTAACAAGGAGAACTCTTGGAGATTAGTGGAAGGGGTTAAAACATGAATTTTGAGATTCTGCCAGAAGGTGTTTGATGTTGGTTTGGGCAAGAATATGATTTCCATTTGTCATGAGGCTTGACAGGGTCAAATGGTATGAGAAAATAAGAGGTTCCACCAAGATTGAGTTCATTTGGGAAAAGTTGCCAATGCAACTTTTGTAAACCTTAGAAATCAGCAGAAATGGGCTTTCCAAGATTTAGTCATGCAAATATGTTCTCCTTGATGCACTACTTGGTGTAGGGTCATCATTTGATGTCATGAACATGTTCACAAAAGTTGAGATCAAAAGGAGAAAGTTGCCAATGTAGAGTTGTTCAAATTTGGTTCTGGACAGGAAGGGTTTTGGGGCACTTTGATCAATATAACATTTTCTCCAACTTGTGCCATTTGGTCTAGATGATTTATTAGACCATTTGAGCATGTTCACCTGGTTTGAGAACATTTTGACATGTTTGGCAATGTAGAGTTGCTCAAACTTCAAAATCGACATAAATGGTTTTGAGGGGATTTCATGGGGTTATACTATTCTCTATGACATGATACTTGTCAAGATCATCAAACATGTCATATTTGACATGATAGAAGTTTCTTGGAATTTTTGGACAATATTTCCTTTGTAAATATTTCAAAAGCTTGAAATATCCAGAAAGGGTTTTTGAGGGATTTGACCAATATTTTGAACATGACCATGTACTAAAACTCATATATATGGACAATATATGTCCACTGAGTTGCCCTGATTTTTCTCAAATATTTTTGAAGCTTTAAAATAATTTTAACCTATTAAAGACCATTTGTGGCCTAAAGAAAAAGCCTTTAAATAAAATAGGAAAATAACTTTTAAAATTATATTTTTGTGGTTTCTGGGTATCCTATATCTAATAGGAGTCAAATATATTTTTGGAAAGATTTTTACTTCCGTTAATTAAGTACTTGCAGTGCAAACCTCAATTCAGGGGGTTTTGAAAAAACTAATTTTTGAAAATACTATTTGAACAAATTATCTTTGCAAGAAATTATTTTTATGTCCTATACACATGGCATGATCATTGGGAAAGGTTTTTGGATCAAGGAGAAGGAGTATAAGAGTTGGAGGATTTATTTTATTTTTAGAGCACTTGCAAACAACAGACAAAAACCAATCAAGGCAAGGTCCAACACACTCAAAAGTTTTTGTCAAACCACACTTTATCATGATTGTTAGCTTAAGTGTAGTGCCATGAAAATCAGGGTGTGACACATTCTCATCAGCAATAGTAGTGGTATCCTCAATAGAGGGGTTAGTTACGACATCAACAGTTGAAGATATTGCAACAGGAGCAGTAGAACATCCAGCAACAGAAACAATGTTATCACGCTCAATGCATTTTAAACATGGTGGTTCAAATCCTTCCTGAGCAGGACTGATCTGTTGAGCGCGAAGTGACTCGTTCTCCTTTTGAAGATCTTTATGATCCGATCTCAATTTCTCAAGTTCCTGCTTCCTTTGAAGATAATCGTAGCAAAGCTTTTCATGAGATGTTGAGAGGGTTTCATGACGACCTTCAAGTTCCTGGTACTTAACATGAATATTTTTTATGTCTTCAATTAAGGACCGAGTCTTAGTCATTTCCGCGTCCAACAGGTCATCGCTTTTGTCTAACAGTTTTTGAATATGTTCCATAGCTTTCTGTTGTTTAGTTGCAATTTTAGCAAGTTGTTTGTAGCTGGGTTTGGATTCACCATTAGACTCATCTTCACTTGATGTTTGAAAGTAAGCATCGCGAGAGTTTACCTTGGCACCACGTGCCATGAAGTAGTAGGTGGGAGCCGAGCCGTTCTCGTCATTAGTGTTGGTGACGGAGTCATTGTCTTTGGTGTTGAAGATAGACTTGGCGACGTAGGTTGTAGCTAGAGCCAGACTTGCGATACCAGAGTCAGACTCCTCCTCAGAGTCCACCACTTCCTCCTCAGAAGTAGACTCCTCCTCTGAATCCATTTCCTTACCAACAAAAGCACATGCCTTTCCTGATGAGCTCTTCTTGTGTGATGAAGACTTAGAGGAAGATTTGCAAGAAGATTTTGAGGATTTCTTCTTCTTCTTGTCATGATAATCATATTCTTTGTTCTTCTTTTTGTTCTTCTCATTGTCCCACTGTGGACATTCAGAGATGTAGTGGCCAGGTTTCTTGCACTTGTGACAGGTTCTTTTCTTGTTGTCATAGGTGGAAGCTTCATTGTCCCTTGAGCTAGACCGTGAAGACTTTCTGAAGTTTTTCTTCCTGGTGAATCTCTGGAACTTCTTCACAAGCATAGCAAGCTCATTTCCAATGTCTTCAGGATCATCAGAATTGCAGTCAGATTCTTCTCCAGATGAGGAAATTGCTGCCTTTTCCTTCAAGGCACGAGTTCGGCCGTAATTGGGGCCATAGATATCTCGTTTCTCAGATAGCTGGTACTCATGTGTGTTGATCCTCTCTAGTATGTCATACGGATCTAGTGTCTTGAAATCAGGGATTTCTTATATCATCAGGGCTAAGGTGTCAAATTAGCTGTCGAGAGATCTCAGCAGTGTCTTCACAATTTCATGCTTCGTAATGTCAGTTGCACCGAGTGCACGGAGCTCATTGGTGATATCAGTGAGGCGATCAAACGTGAGCTGAACGTTCTCGTTGTCGTCCCTTTTGAAGTGGTTGAAGAGGTTGCGAAGAGTACTGATTTGTTGATCCCGCTGTGTTGAGACGCCTTCATTGACCTTGGAGAGCCAGTCCCAGACTAGCTTTGATGTTTCTAGAGCGCTCACACGGCCATACTGCCCTTTGGTCAGATGACCAGAGATGATGTTCTTGGCGGTAGAGTCCAGTTGAATGAACTTCTTCACATCAGTGGGGGTGACACCTTCACCCGTCTTGGGAATGCCATTCTTGACGATATACCACAAATCGACATCAATGGCTACAAGATGCATGTGCATCCTATTCTTCCAGTAGGGATATTCAGTGCCATCAAAGATGGGACACGCAGCGGAGACCTTGATTATCCCTGTAGTCAACATAGCTAAAACTCCAGGTGGTTAAACCGAATCACACAGAACAAGGGAGTACCTTGCTCTGATACCAATTGAAAGTGCTAGTTATCGACTAGAGGGGGGGTTGAATAGGAGATTTTTATGAAAGTTTTCAAAACATGGGAGTTCCGATGACAAACAGGAGAAACAACACTATTCGTATGCAGCGGAAGGTTGACTACACTAGACAAGCCATAGTCAAGTATTCAATGAAGTGAAAGCATGAAGACTATTAGCAGCTAGGTAGTAAGGATCAGGGTGGAAGATAGTATGAAGCCAATCAGGACAAGTAGTCAAATAGTGAAGTCAAACAAATTATGCAAGCAAGCAATGACTTCACGAAGACAAACTATAAGTAAAGAGAAGTGAGAGATAGAACCAGTAGCTTCAGGAAGACAGTGGTTTGTTCGACCAGTTCCAGTTGTTGTGACAACTGTACGTCTAGTTAGGGATGCTGAGATTTAACTCAGAAGACCGCATCTTCACCTTATTCCCCTTGAGCTAAGGACACCTAGTCCCCGCCCAATCACCCTATTAAGTCTTCAAGGTAGACTTCCAAACCTTCACAGACTTCGTTCACCGGCAATCCACAATGACTCTTGGATGCTCAGAACGCGACTCCTAACCGGCTGGAGGATTCACAGTCCTCAAGTGTAACAAGTCTTCAAATCACGCGGACAGAAAGACTTCAGTGATGCCAAACACTCTCTGGGCTCTGGGTGGTTTGGGCCTTGTCCTCGCAAGGATTCTCTCTCTCAAAGACTTCGGAGGTGGGTTGCTCTCAAACGACAAAAGCCGTATATAACTCTGAGCAGCCACCAATTTATGGTGTAGGGGGTGGGCTATTTATAGCCACTGGGCAACCCGACCTGATTTGTCCGAAATGACCCTGGGTCACTAAGGAACTGACACGTGTCGCAACGGTCAGATTTCAAACACACGCGGCAGCTTGACTTGGGCTACAAGTAAAGCTGACTTATCCGACTCTGGATAAGATTTGCTCTCATTGTCTTCGCTCCAAGACATAGGATTTGGTTGAGAATCACTTTAGTCACTCTGACTTTGTTCACTTGGACCCCACTTAACAGTGCGGTGGTTCCTATGACTCAACAAAGAAGAAAAGGAAACAACGAAACCGCTAAGTCTTCATGATCCATAGTCTTCACTCAATGTCTTCTCATGTCGTAGTCTTCAATGTGAATATCTTCACAGACCACCATTGTCTTTAATGTCTTCACACATTTTTAGGGGTCATCTCCGGTAGGTAAACTGAATCAATGAGGGACTACTACATTTTTTATCCTGCAATTCTCACAAACACATTAGTATTTCAGCTAGGTTTGTCGTCAATACTCCAAAACCAACTAGGGGTGGCACTAGATGCACTTACAGACCCAATAATTGATGGATACCATCTCACTAGAGTCCTTATGGACGGCGGCAGTAGTCTAAACCTAATATACCAAGACACTATTCGCAAAACGTGGATAGACCCATCAAGAATCATCCAAAGCAATAATACCTTTAAAGGAGTGCTACCAGGCGTTGAGGCCCGCTGTACGGGCTCTCTAGTACTAGAGGTTTTATTCGGTTCTCCTGACAACTTCAGAAGCGAAGAACTAATCTTTGACATCGCCCTATTTCGAAGCGGCTATCACGCATTACTCAGAAGAACGGCCTTTGCTTGTTTTAATGGAGTACCGCACTATGCCTATCTTAAACTTAAGATGCCCGGTCCATGTGGCATCATCACAGTTAGCGGAAATACAGAGTGTTCCTTACGTGCGGAAGAATATGTGGCGGCTCTAGCAGCCACTGAGCGGCCCTTCTAACCAGAATAAACAGTCGGTCGTCAAGAACACAGACACGGTTAGACGAGTCAGGCGCTCCACTACATGTAACATCCGAGATAAACCTGAGCTTGGGTTGACAGATATACCCCCATAGGGGGTGCTAGGGGCTGTTCGCAAAAAGAAAAAGCCCATAGTTCGACTCGACCATATTAATACAATAACATATTTCATTTTAATGGTTCATTCAAACTAACCAACTCTTTGCACGAAGTCTTTCACCTGGGTTTTTCCTTTTTTTACAGATGATCATCGTGCTACACCCTTCCAGGATATGGTACAACGGAGATAAAGGCACACACGTGCAGCAGGGCCCCGCTCGAAGGTTTCTCTTTAGATTAAGACCCTGGGTAAACCTTTTTTAATGTCTCTTGTTGCTTCTTCCCCCCGGACAGTTAACACAACCGGGAGGGACACTGGCGTTGTTGGCATTTTTGTCACACCAGACTCATGCACATACCCGGAAACTCAAGGCTTCTTATCGAGGGCGTTACTCAGTCCAGTATATGTTGTAAAGTCCGAATACCTTCGGGAGTGTTCGGCGTCGCGAGTTTGGCCTTATATGCATCAGCTCCGAATCATGTCTTGGGTCAAATGTTGGGTTTGCCCGGCTCCCGTGTTTTGCTACCTTACGTTCCGCTCTATCGGCTAAGGCGGCACTGAGAGAACTACTGCGATTGTGCCCTGGTTCATCTGGATGAGCACCTCAGTAGAGAAAGCCAAAAACTGACTATCATGATACAACACGAGACTGGTCAACCACTCGATGACTCAGCAGAATCTTCGTGATTCCTCCACATTAACAAAGGACTAGTTTTCCGGTCATGTACGTACGCGCACCACATTTGGATGAACGCGGAAGTACCAGGGGCTATATAGTAGCCCCACTGTAAAACTCCTATGGCTAAGCGAAAGTGTTAAAGCTATATAGTCTAATTGCCTGGTTCGCCGCACTATCACCTCCTTAACGGATCAAGACGTTGGATCAAGTGTGATTACGTGCTTTTCCAAACACCCCCGCATTATACACGTGGGGGCTGAAGCCGACGACTGCAAACTTTCAGGTTATATACAAACATACATAAACGGCCGCACAGGAGGCGCTATAATACTGTGAGGCAAAAGTATAATCACAACCTCTATAATCAAAAAAGCATTATTTTTACAATTGAGATACATGTCACTCGAACATGGCATTCTTCGAGCATCGAGCCTCTATTAAACGGCCGCCTTATAAGACTTCTTCAAAATAGTGCTTGGCCGGGTCCTGGCCTCCCGCCGGACCCCGGGTTGCAATAGCGGTGGTTTCCATCCCTGCCCAGTATGTTTTAACACGGGCAAGAGCCATCCGCGCACCCTCTATGCACGCCGACCTCTTCACAGAATCGATATGCAACACAGCACCAAGGAATTGTTGCACTAATCCAAAATAACTATCTGGCCTTGGTCCCCGTGGCCAAAGATGATCCACGACAGACCTCATAGCAAGCCCGGAAAACCTATGGATCTCGGCCCATGCGGCCATCCTTTCATTCAATGGCAGCGGACGCGTCGGGGCACTGAACTACGACCAGAATAACCTTTCTACCTTATGGTCTTTCCGATATTTGTAAAACTTGGTCGCATCAGTCGCACTCTTTGCCAGGTCCACATACGCATCCGCAGCGCTCCACGACTGGTCCAGAGGGGCATACTTCGGATCTTCGAACTTCATCCGCAACAAATAGTGCCTCCCAGCTGTGATATCTCCGGTTTCATGAAGCTCCTCACTTATCCCCCTCATTTCAGAGCGGGTTTCCTTGGCTGCCTCCAGGGCCTTCTTCAGGTCAGCCGCTTTCGCTTGGTTTTCCATTTCAAGGAGCTCATGGCGGTCGGCGGCATCTTTCAGCTCAGCAGCCATCTGGGCTATCTTTTCTTCGCTCTGGTGATGAGAAGCCTGTTCTCCTCTTAACTCTTCGACTGCCTTCAGAGCGGCCGCATCGCTTATCCGGTCTTGCTCCTTGGCCCGGGCAAGCTCCGCCCGAAGGGTCTCTACGGCAGCAGCTCCATCTGCAGTCACAACATATTATAGATACTAGCATCATGCTCCTCTTAAACATTTGTTGACAAGTTGAACATACATACCCTGGGCCACGTCAAGCTGCCGCTTTAGTTTGGCAAAATTAGCAGTTCGGTCAGCCGCCAGACCATCAGCCACCTGCATATAAAGCAGCGCGATTATTACCAGAGATTATGATCCTCTATTTGCCACCTTTGGACGGCAACCAGAGTCTCAGGGGCTACTATCTATACAGAGCACACCTAGCATGTGCGGTACCGTCAAAAATACATATATTATTTTTGTGTACCTCAAAGCCTCCCAGGAGACTCGTAAATACTTCATTCAAACCGCTTCTGGCGGATGAAATCCTCTCAACCACTGTACCCATTAAGGCACGATGTGTCTCTAAGATGGCCGCTCGCTCCAGAAGACACATCAGTGTGTCCGGTTGTGTGCCGGACAATCCAGGACTCTTTCTGAAGCTCTCCTTGGGAGATGAATGTTCTGGACTTTGGGCAGCCGAAGTGTCAACCTCTAGCATTGGCGGATCAGGAGAAATCCTCCATGACGACACCTCGGGGTCGTCCACCCCATGTGGCGGGGAGGAAGAGGAGGCGTTTAACTCTCCATCATCTCCGGAAGAAGATCCCCCGAAGACTAACTCTGTGGAGAAGGGCCACGAGCCGGACAGCAACAAATATGTCTCGGTTATTATTCTCAGAGACAAAACAGGATATATTTGCCAAAGTACCTTTTTTCACTTACAGCTCGGTTGAGGGCTGGCCCCCTTGCGGGTGCTGTGCGGTAAGGACACCCTCTGGGGCAGGCCCCCCTGGCGAGGGTTTCTTTCCTTGTTTGGAAACTTCCGTTTCCAAGTCTTCAGAGGCGGCCCTTTTCTTACCGTGAGGGGAGGGGATTTCAGACTCACCTCCCCGATTATCCTCCTTCACGGAGGCACTTACTCCCCCGATTTGGATTTGTAAAGTATGAATCCCATCGGTGGCTTCTCTATTCCTCCCCTCCTCTTCTCTTGATGGCACCTGATACGGTGCACGCTCAAGCATCCTTATCAATAGAGGATCCGGCGAGCCTTCGGGAAGAGGGGCCGAACACCTAATCCTCTCTGCCTTCCTTATCCAGTCTCGGCGGAGAATAATTTTTCAGAATGATGTTATAACAAACATAAAGGATGGTGTGTTTGGTAGTAGAATTACTTACTTGGGTATCCGGACGGTTGCAGTTGAGACCCACGTCCTCGGTGGTGTCCGGACACTTTATTCGTGATCCAAAGAACGACCCATACATCTCTTTGAGCGTCATGCTGAAGAATTGTTGAATGGTTAGCGGTCCTTCCAGGTTGAACTCCCTCATACGGAGAGGTCGACGTTGGCAGAGCAGGACTCGAAGAACCAGCATTACTTGCATTATCTTGACAAGACTGACATCCTTCTTAAGAAGGTCTCGGATGCGGCTTTGTAGTGTCAGCACGTCATGTACTGGCCCACAGCCCAGCCCCTTGTTGACCCATCATGCCAGTTGCGGCGGAGGGTGAGGGAGTCCTGGATAAGGGGATATCCGGACAGCCAGACTATATACATCGTCCGGACTATAGAAGCGTCAAGATACAAGACTCAAGACTTCGGCTCGTGTTCGGATGGGACTCTCCTTTGCGTGGAAGACAATCTTGGCGATCCAGATATTGTGTTTCCTTCCTTGTAATCGACTCCATGTAAACCCTAGCTCTCCGGTGTCTATATAAACAGGAGAGGATGGTCCTTAAAAGACCGATCACAATTACAATCATACCATCATAGGCTAGCTCTTAGGGTTTAGCCTCTACGATCTCGTGGTAGATCTACTCTTGTACTACACATATCTTCAATATTAATCAAGCAGGAAGTAGGGTTTTACCTCCATCAAGACGGCCCGAACCTGGGTAAACATTGTGTCCCTTGCTTCTTGTTACCATCAGCCTAAGACGCACAGATCGGGACCCCCTACCCGAGATCCGCCGGTTTTGACACCGACATTGGTGCTTTCATTGAGAGTTCCTCTGTGTCGTTGCTTCGAGGCTTGATGGCGTCTTCAATCGTCAACAACACCGTCCCGGGTGAGACTCTTCTCCCCGGACAGATCTGAGTGTTCGGCGGCTTCGCACTGCGGGCCAATTTGCTTGGCCGGTTGGAGTAGATCGATAGCTTCGCCCCTGGCCACCAGATCAGGTTCGGAAACTTGAACTACGCGGCAGATATCCGCGGAGACTCGATCTTCGACGGATTCGAGCCTGCACCAGGAACGCCGGACAGTCACGACGAGCACGGCCTAGACCTGGTGTCGGACAATGCTCAGGACATCATCCCTGAAGCCGCCTCAGATCTACATCCAGGGCAGGTTGTGTTGCCTATGGACGGAGGGCTGGACACCACCCCGTAGGCCGCATACTCAGCGGCGGTGGAGCCGAACACAGGTCCCACCTCTGTGGAGGCCTGTAACCTTGGGCCCCCGGACTCATATCCGGCTGTTGGTCCCGGTCCGCTCACTCTTGAGCCAGCCGAGCCAGGTTGGGCTCCGGTAACGGAGTTTACAGCTGCGGACATCTTTCAGCACTCGCCCTTTGGCAACATGCTAAACTTATTAAGGTCTCTCTCTTTGTCAGGAGGCCCTGGGCCGAACTATGTCCGGCACGAGTGGGAAGCAGGCGACGAAGGAATTCGGTGCCCACCCACCACCCACTTCATTGCCACGATCGAAGATTTAACCGACGTGGATGACTTTGTCTCTGAAGACATCGACGGTATGGACGAGATGCAGGAGAAGCTCCAGAATCCCTGGGGCGCGGGACTACTACCTTGTCACACGATATACACATGGTAGATACGCCCAATAAGGACGACAGTGATAATCCGGAAGATAAAACACCCGGGCTAAAGCCAAAAAGGTGGCGCAGATGTCGCTCAAAGTCCAGCAATTGCAAAAATAGCGACAAGAGCGCAAGAATGGTCGATATAGCCGCAAACTCCGAAAACAACAACGACCACATGGACCCGGCGATGGAGCAGGATGAGCCAGGTCACTCAAATCAAGTTCGGAGCAAATACCCGATCACAATGATCCGGAGGGACGAGCTCACAAAGCCGCCCCAGAACAGGAAGATAGTCCGGACGATGATGCATTTATCATCCCATACGAACATGTGGAACAAGACAACCTCCATAGAAAGCTTGTGGCCACCGCAAGAAGTCTAAAAAAGCAGAAGCAACGGCTCAAGGCCGCACAAGAAAAGCTCAGCCGAAGATGGAATAAAGTGCTAGACACCGAAGAAAGATATGGTGATGACCGCCATACGAAAAGCTATCCGAAGCCCAAGCTACTGCCAGAATTCGACGACGCGGCCGTTCCACCAAAAGAAAAATCGACCAAGAAACCAGACGTACCGCTTCACAACCATAAGAGAGTGGCTGTGGACACTGCACACGACCTACTGAGCATTAGGGCAAGAAGGCCGGTGCAGCCAGGTCCATCTATGGACCTAAAAGACACACCCCGGCGAAGGAATATGGTCACCCAAACGCTCACACAAGCCAGATACCAGTCCGGAATAAACTCCGGACACAACAACAGCTGACTACATGCCACAACACGTCCAGATATAGAGGGGCTGCTCACCCCCTGTGCTTCACCGAAGAAGTACTGGACCATGAATTCCCACAAGGCTTCAAACCTGTGAACATATAAGCATACGGCGGCACCACAGACACAGGGGTCTGGATCGCGGATTTTGTCCTGCATATTCACATGGCTCGTGGGGATGACCTCCACGCCATCAAATACCTTCCCCTCAAGTTGAAGGGACCAGCTCCACACTGGTTGAAAAGCCTCCCCGAAAACTCAATTTGGATTTGGGAGGAACTCGAAGACGCTTTCAGGGCCAATTTTCAAGGGACCTATGTCCGGCCTCCGGATGTAGACGATCTAAGACAAATAATCCAACAACCAGGAGAGTCCGCCCGCAAGCTTTGGAATAGATTCCTCACAAAGAAGAATCAAATTGTTGATTGTTCGGACGCCGAAGCCTTAGCGGCATTCAAACACATCATCCGTGACGATTGGCTTGCCAGACACCCCGGCCAAAAAAAGCCAAGGACAATGGTAGCCTTAACAAACCTTATGACCCGCTTTTGCGTGGGTGAAGATAGCTGGCTAGCCCATAAAGGTACCAGTGACCCCACCACATCCGAAATAAGGGATGGCAACGGGAAGCCAAGGCGTAATAAAAACAAACGCCAAAATAAGGAAGAGAGCCCTGATAACACGACGGTCAACGCCGGATTTAGGGGCTCTCGACCTGATCAGCAAAAGAAGCCACTTAAAGGCAGTAAAGAGGGACCGTCCGGCCTAAACAGAGTTCTAGACAGACTATACCAAATTCATGGCACCTCGGAGAAACCTGCAAACAACACCCATAGAGAGTGTTGGGTCTTCAAGAAGGCCGGCAAATTAAATGCCGAACTCAAAGGGAGAGAAACACCAAGTGAAGACGAGGATGAACCTCACCAGCCGAACACTAGGGGACAGAAAAAATTCCCGCCAGAGGTTAAAACAGTAAACATGATCCATGCGACTCACACATCCACGAGAAGGCATGGACGTGCACCAATAGACGCACACGAGGTAGAGCCCATCGTACCTACATCTCATTACTGGATGTCTCGTCCGATCACTTTCGATCACACGGACGGCCGAACTAATATTTGGCGCAGAGGATCACATGCCTTGGTGCTCGACCCAATAATAGACGGATACCGTCTCCCCTGTGTCCTTATGGACGGAGGTAGTACTCTCAATTTAATATACGAGGACACTGTCCGCCGAATGGGGATAAACCCATCCAAAATTAGCCAAAGCAACACCACCTTTGGAGGGGTGATACCAGGAAGTGAAACCTATGGCAGGGGCTCCGTCGTGCTGGAAGTAACATTCGGCTCCCCAGGCAACTCCAGAAGCGAAAAACTGCTCTTCACCATCGCAGCCTTCCAAAGCGGCTATCATGCATTGGTTGGAAGACCGGCCTTCGCCCGCTTCAATGCATTGCCGCATTATGGCTAACTTACACTCAAGATGCCCGGTCCCCGTGGCGTCATCACCATTAGCGGGATAACGGAGCGCTCTTCGTGCACACAGGAACACGCGATGGCCCTAGCGGCCGTACTGTAAGCGGCCTCCAAATATCACATACATGCCTGGTCATTAAGACCACAGA
Source organism: Triticum dicoccoides (assembly GCF_002162155.2). Classification (NCBI taxonomy): domain Eukaryota; kingdom Viridiplantae; phylum Streptophyta; class Magnoliopsida; order Poales; family Poaceae; genus Triticum; species Triticum dicoccoides. The sequence continues at coordinate 356,653,548 of NC_041393.1, forward strand.
CACGGTTAGACGAGTCCGGTAGCCCGGTTCAACCAGGGCACCGTATATGTACCCCCATAGCGGAAACCAAGGGCTATAAATTTTTAATACGGCCCCACACTTGGCTCGACCTTATTGGCAGGCCAACATCTTACACCTTTATTATTAATTGCATACTTACGTTGCACTCTCCTACGAGATTTTCTTTTTTTACAGACAATGTTCGCGCGAGACCCTTCTAGGATATGGCACAACGGAGACAAAGGCGCAGACGTGCAGCAGGGCCCCGTTCAACAGGTTTCTTTTTAGATTAAGCCCCTGTGTAAACCTTTTCTACTGCCTCTTGTTGTTTAACCATCCCATGGGTTCTATACCCATAGAGGATACTGCCGTTTTTGGCATTTGGCCACGATAGACTAAATTGCACGTACCTAGGAATTAAGGGCTTATAATAGGCTCTCGTCAGCCTCTTTTCCTTTACAAAGACCGAATACCCTCGGCAGTGTTCGGCGTCATGAGTTTGGCGGTATATGCGTCAGCTCCGAATCATGTCTTTGGTCAAATGTTGGGTTTGCCCGGCTCCTGGGCTTGCCGCCTTACGTTCCGTTATCACCGACTAAGGCAGGCCAAAGCAGAACTACTGCGTTTGCGCCCTAGTTATTCCGGATGAAAGCCTTAGTAGAGAAAGCCGAAAACTAACTGTCATGATACAGCGAGAGACTTTTCAACCACTCGAAGACTCATGGAAATCCCTAAATATTCCTCCGCATTAACGAAGGGCCATTTCCCGGCCATGTACACACGCGCCCGTAGTCGGATGCACGCGAAGGTACCAGGGGCTACATAGTAGCCCCACCATTATACTCCCATGGCTAAGCGAAAGTGTTATAGCTATATAGTCCGGTTCCCTTGTTCGACGTGCGATCACCTCCTTAATGAACCAAGACGTTGGATCAAGTGTGATTAAGAATATTTTTTGCGAACACCCCCGCATTATATGCGTGGGGGCTGATGCCAACGACTGCTATCTTTCAGACTACTTATACATATAAACACGGCCACAAAGGGGATACAATCATACTTCTAGGCAAAAGTATAAACATAGCCTCATATTTAAACTAAAACATTGTTTTGTACTATGATTCGACTTATCACTCGAATAAAACATTCTTCGAGCATTGCGCCTCTATTAGGCGGGCACCTTCTGTGACTTGCGCCAAGTAGTGCTCGGTCGGATATTGGCCTCCCGCCGGATCCTGGGTTGCTATTACAGTGGCCTCCATATCCATCCAATAGGCTTTAACGCGGGCTAGCACTATCCGCGCACCCTCGATGCACGCCGACCTCCTCATGGCATCAATCGGAGACACGACTCCAAGGAATTGCTGCACCAAACCAAAATAGTTGTCTGGCTTAGGCCCCTTTGGCCAAAGATTGTCTACTACAGACCGCATTGCAAGCCCGGACAGCCTGTGGAGCTCCGCCATATCAGCCACCTTCTCATTCAGCTACAGCGGGCGAGTGGGAGCATTGAACTGCAACCAGAAAAGCTTCTCCACTTCTTCATCGCCTTGACCCTCGAAGAACTTGACAACATTAGCTGCACTATTCGCCAGGTCCGCATATGCGTCTGCAAGAATCAAGCGCCCTGCCAGGGGAGCATACTTCGGATCCAAAAACTTCGTCCGCAGTAAGTATGAGCGCCCAGCCACGATTTTGTTGGCCTGTTGGAGCTCTTCCCGCATACTACGGATCTCGGTCCGCATGTCCTTGGCGGCATTAAGTGCCTTGTCCAGCTCGGCCGAACTAGCCTTATTCTCCTTTTTGAGGAGTCAGTACCGGTCGGCGGCATTCTTTAACTCCCCAGCCATTTAGGCTATCTTTTCTTCGCTTCGGCGATGAGCAGCCTGTTCGACTCTCAATTCTTCGGCCGCCTTTAGGGCAGCCGCATTGCTAGCCCAAGCTTGTTCCTTGGCTTGAGCAAGTTCCTCCCTCAGGGCCTCCAAGGAAGCAGCACCATCTGCAGTGCAACCACATCGCATTATTATTATGCCCCTCTTACATTTCCTATACATCATAATAAGGGAAGCAGAGCACATACCAGCGTGATATCGGCATCGATGGATCCGATCTGCCTCCTCAGTTCGGCAACTTCAACAGACTAGTCGGCTGCAGGATCCTTGTATATCTGCGCACATGTATGGCACAGACATTAGTATACGATCCCCCGTTTGCCGCCTCTGGCGGGCAAACAGAGTCTCAAGGGCTACTATCAATAGGGAGCACACCTAGTGCATGCTTCATAAGCAAAAAATTGTGCATTTCTCACTACATACCTCAAAGCCTTTGAGCAGGCTTATAAATGCCTCATTCAAACCGTGGGTGGCAGATGAAATCTTCATGAACACCATGCTCATTAAAGAGCGGTGCTCCTCCGAGAGCGCGGCTCGCTCCAAAAGGCCCGTCAGTATGTCCGGCCGGACACTGAACTGTGCTGGACCCTTCTCATCGCCCCCCGTGGGAGCCAAACGCTCCGGGCTCAGGGCAGCTGACGTATTAGCCTCCGGTTTCGGCAGATCCGGACACCTCCGTGATGACACCTCTGTGTCGCCCGCCTCATGAGGCGGAGAGTTGGGTGGAGTCTCACTCTCCATCATCTCCGGACGAAGGTCCCCCGAAGACGAACTCTGTTGAGAAGAGCTGCTCGCCGGACTACAAAAAACGAAGTCCTGGTTATGGATCTCGGAGTAACATCACACCTTCAAATTAATGAATAACTTACGGCTCGTTGGAGGGCTAGCTCGTTGGTGGGCATGACATGGTGAGGGTGCCCGTCGCGGCAGAGCTCCTTGGTGATACTTTCTTCCCTTGCTTGGGCGTCTCCGCCTCCAAATCTTCGGAGGCAGCCCTCTTCTTCCCGCGTGGGGAGGAAGCTTTGGCCTCCCCTTTTCGGCTATCCTCCATAGGAGGGGTAGTGATTTCCCCGGTCTAGATGCGTAGCGCGTGAAGTTTGGCTTCACTGCCCTTTCCTTCGCCTTTCCCTGAAGGGATTTTGCTGAGCGCCCGGCCCAGCATCTTTGTAATAGTGGGACCAGGTGAGCCTACAGGAAGTGGCGCTGGACACCTGATTCTCTCCGCCTTGTTGAGCCATTCCTGGCCACGGAAGGATTTTCAGAATAATGGTTATGATAAATATAAATGAAGTGTCCGGCTTTAAGGTTACTTACTTGGGCATCTAGGCGATTGCACCTTAGGCCCGCATTCTCGATGGTGTCCAGACACTTTACATGTGGTCGGAAGAATAACTTGCACATCCCTTCGAGCGTCAGGCCGAAGAAGTGCTTAATAGTCCGCGGACCCTCCGGATTAAACTCCCACATCCGGAGAGGCCGACGTTTGCACGACAACAACCGTCGGACTAGCATTACCTGAATTATGCTGACAAGATTTATGTCCCTCTCAATAAGCTCCCAGATGCGATTCTGCGGCTCTGGTAAATTGCCAATAGGCCCATAATTCCATCCCATATCGGTCCAAGACGCCAACTGTGACGGAGGGCCTGAGCGGAACTCGGGGGCACACTTTGTGCCTCTGGGAGCAGTGACATAGAACCATCTCCGTTGCCATACGTCGGATACTTCCGGAAAAGAACCCTCTGGCCATGGAGCATCAGTGTTTCTGCTTATTATAGCGCCTCCACACTCCGCATGTCGCCCCTCGATCATCTTTGGCTTCACATTGAAGGTCTTCAACCATAAGCCGAAGTGTGGGTTGACGTGGAGAAAAGCCTCGCACACAATAACGAAAGACGAGATGTGGAGGATGGCGTCTGGAGCCAGATCGTGAAAATCCAACCCATAGTAGAACATGATCCCCCTCACAAAGGGGTCGAGGGTGAGGCCCAGGCCTCGGAGGAAGTGAGGGATAAACATGACGCTCTCGTTGGGCTCCGGCGTGGGGATAACTTGCCCCGGAGTGGGAAGCCTGTGCTGGATATCGGCGTTTAGGTATCCGACCTTCCTAAGCTTCACAATATCCTCCTCTTGAATCGAGGAGGCCTCCCACCGGCATGTTGCATCGGATCCTCACATACTGGGGGACCTGGGGCATTGGAGCTTAGGTTTTGGGTGCTGGAGCTCGAGGTGCGAGAAGGGGCAGGAGAGGTGGAGAAGAGGCGTAGGCCTTAACCCCTTTATAAAAGGGATGAATACCAAGAGTCCTCAGCGTGACCGCTTGAGACTTATCTAAAATACACGGAATCATACCAACGGTCTCCGTGGGGTCACATATGCCCATATTGATAAAAGAGCCCGTATTAAGGGGGACATGATCTCTGCTTTGGCAGGACGTGCCAATAAAACCGCCTCGCAACGCGAGTCGAGGTGGAGCAGGAGACGCCGGTTCGTATTGGACCAGGCCACGATGCAAGGGCATGATGTGCAAAAATTGCCAGCAGAACGGATTTATGCTAGGATATGTGAAGATCATCTTGCAAATCCGGACACGGTCTACGTGGTCGATAACAATCTTGGAGTATTCGGAGGAGGAACCCGGCTTGCAATGCCGAAGACAAGACTGCACGCCAGACTCATCGTCATTGAAGCCTGGTTCAGGGGCTACTGAGGGAGTCCTGGATAAGGGGCTATCCGGACAGCCGGACTATATACATCGTCCGGACTATAGAAGCGTCAAGATACAAGACTCAAGACTTCGGCTCGTGTCCGGATGGGACTCTCCTTTGCGTGGAAGACAAGCTTGGTGATCCGGATATTGTGTTTCCTTCCTTGTAACCGACTCCATGTAAACCCTAGCTCTCCGGTGTCTATATAAACCGGAGAGGATGGTCCTTAGAAAACCGATCACAATTACAAGGATACCATCATAGGATAGCACTTAGGGTTTAGCCTCTACGATCTCGTGGTAGATCTACTCTTGTACTACACATATCTTCAATATTAATCAAGCAGGAAGTAGGGTTTTACCTCCATCGAGAGGGCCCAAACCTGGGTAAACATTGTGTCCCTTGCTTCTTGTTACCATCAGCCTAAGACGCACAGATTGGGACACCCTACCCGAGATCCGCCGGTTTTGACACCGACAGAGGGCCCGAGCAGAATTCTGGAGCGGCCGCCCGCTTTGTGCCTCGGGGAGCCGTGATGTAAAACCACTCCTGCTTCCATAAGTCAGAAGTTTATGTGAAGGAACCCTCTGGCCATGGGGTGTCGGTGCCTTTGCTTATTATAGCGCCTCCGCACTCCACGTGACGCCCTTCGATCACCTTCGGCCTCACATTGAAGGTCTTGAGCCATAGGCCGAAGTGGGGGGTGATGCAGAGGAAGGCTTCACACACGACGATAAACGAAAAGATGTGAAGGACGGAATCCGGAGCTAGATCGTGGAAATCTAGACCGTAATAGAACATGAGCCCTCTCACGAAGGGATCAAGACTAAAACCTAGCCCTTGGAGGAAGTGGGAAATAAATATGACATTCTCGTTGGGTTTGGGAGTGGGGATGACCTGTCCTTGAGCAGGCAGCCTATGCGGGATTTCGGCGGTAAGATACCTGGCCTCCCTAACCTTCTCGATGTCCTCCTCTGTGACAGAGAAGGCCATCCACCGGCCTTGAAGGTTAGATCCAAAAATTATTGAAGGTCCGAAGTGCTTAGCTTGAGCCCTAGGTGTTGGAACTCGAGGTGCGGGAGGGGAATGATCGAGCGTGGGAAGAAAAGGACATGCCTTGGCAGGGCTTCACCAAGCTTCTGCGAGAGGGAGAGGTGTAGCAAGGGGAGAGGGAGGCGCCAAGAGCATTGGTGCGGCTGACCTCCCTCCCCCCTCTTTATATAGGCCCCTTAGGGGGCACCGGCCCTAGAGATGGGATCTCCAAGGGGGGCGGCGGCCAGGGGGGAAACTTGCCCCCCAAGGCAGGTGGAGGCGCCCCCACCCCTAGGGTTTCCCAACCCTAGGCGCAGGGGGGCCGAAGGGGGGCGCACCAGCCCACCAGGGGCTGGTTCCCCTCCCACTTAAGCCCATGGGGCCCTCCGGGATAGGTGGCCCCACTCGATGGACCCCCGGGACCCTTCCGGTGGTCCCGGTACAATATCGGTGACCCCCAAACTTTCCCGATGGCCAAAACCTGACTTCCTATATATAATTCTTTACCTCGGGACCATTCCGGAACTCCTCGTGACGTCCGGGATCTCATCTGGGACTCCGAACAACTTTTGGTTTACTGCATACTCATATCTCTACAACCCTAGCGTCACCGAACCTTAAGTGTATAGACCCTACGGGTTCGGGAGATATGCAGACATGACCGAGACGCCTCTCTGGTCAATAACCAACAGCGGGATCTGGATACCCATGTTGGCTCCCACATGCTCCTCGATGATCTCATCGGATGAACCACGATGTCAAGGATCCAATCAATCCCGTATACAATTCCCTTTGTCAATCGGTACGTTACATGCCCGAGATTCGATCATCGGTATCCCAATACCTCGTTTAATCTTGTTACCGGCAAGTCACTTCACTCGTACCGTAATGCATGATCCCGTGACCAGACACTTGGTCACATTGAGCTCATTATGATGATGCATTACCGAGTGGGCCCAGAGATACCTCTCCGTCATACGGAGTGACAAATCCCAGTCTCGATTCGTGCCAACCCAACAGACACTTTCGGAGATACCCGTAGTGCACCTTTATAGTCACCCAGTTACGTTGTGATGTTTGGCACACCCAAAGCACTCCTATGGTATCCGGGAGTTGCACAATCTCATGGTATAAGGAAATGATACTTGACATTTGAAAAGCTCTAGCTAAACGAACTACATGATATTTGAGCTATGCTTAGGATTGGGTCTTGTCCATCACATCATTCTCCTAATGATGTGATCCCGTTATCAATGACATCAATTGTCCATAGTCAGGAAATCATGACTATCTGTTGATCAACGAGCTAGTCAACTAGATGCTCACTAGGGACATGTTGTGGTCTATTGTCACGCCCAAGATGCGACCCTATCCTAAAGGAACTCGAAGGTCCCACTAAGGATAGAAGCGCATCTTGAAGACGCTTTTGCAAGGTGGATATCATTACATCAACATTACATAATAGATAGGGATACATACATAAGGCATACAATTGCCGCAGGGGTACAACAATACATCATACATCAGAGCAATATCCGGCTACGGATGAAACACAAATAGAAGCTCAAACGACATCCACCCTGCTAGCCCAGGCTGCCGACCTGGAACCTATCCCCTGATCGAAGAAGAAGCAGAAGAAGAACTCCAAAACAAGTAACATCGCTCTCGCATCATGATCATAGCATAACCTGTACCTGCAACTGTTGTTGTAGTAATCTGTGAGCCACGAGGACTCAGCAATCCCATTACCATGGGTATCAAGACTAGCAAAGCTTAATGGGAAGGAAAGGGGAAAGTGGTGAGGTTGTAGCAGCGACTAAGCATATATGATGGCTAACATACGCAAATAAGAGCGAAAAGAGAGCAAACGGAACGGACGTGAAGCTAGCAATGATCAAGAAGTGATCCTGAACTCCTACTTACGTCAAACATAACCCAAAAACCGTGTTCACTTCCCGGACTCCACCGAAAAGAGACCATCACGGCTACACACACGGTTGATGCATTTTAATTCGCATCTAGTGTCAAGTCATCTACAACCGGACATTAACAAATTCCCATCTACCCATAACCGCGGGCACGGTTTTCAAAAGTTTATACGCTGCAGGGGTGTCCCAACTTAGCCCATGATAAGCTCTCACGGTCAACGAAGGATATTCCTTCTCCCAGGAAGACCCGATCAGACTCGGAATCCCGGTTTACAAGACATTTCGACAATGGTAAAACAAGACCAGCAAAGCTGCCCGAATGTGCCGACAAATCCTGATAGGAGCTGCACGTATCTCGTTCTCAGGGCACACCGGATTGTCCAAACTTCCGGTAGGCCAGCCCAAAGTTGCCCCTGGTGACAACCGGCGGCTGACAGGTTGGACCAACACTCACAACGAGAACTGGCCCCGGGGG
>NC_041393.1:356661738-356664322 GCF_002162155.2 Triticum dicoccoides
CCTCGAGAGCGCGACTCCCAAGGGGAAAAAGGCTAGGTGAGGCAAATGGTAAAACCAAGGTTGGGCCTTGCTGGAGGAGTTTTATTCAAAGCGAACTGTCAAGGGGGTTCCATAAATCACCCAACCGCGTGAGGGACACAAAATCCGGGAACATAATACCGATATGACGGAAACTAGGGCGGCAAGAGTGGAACAAAACACCAGGAATAAGGCCGAGTCTTCCACCCTTTACCAAGTATATAGATGCATTAATTAAATAAGAGATATTATGATATCCCAACATAATCCTGTCCATCATGGAGCAATCTTCAACTTCACCTACAACTAACAACGCTATAAGAGGGCTGAGCAAACCTGTAACATAGCCAAGCAACGGTTTGCTAGGAAGGGTGAAAAGGTTAGTGGCTGACATGGCAATTTTGGAGGCTTGAAGAGCAAGTGATAGGTAGCACAACAAAGCGATAGAATGAAGCAACTAGCATAGCAATGATAGAAATGAGATCCAAGGTGACGGTCATGTTGACTGAAATCCTGCTAGGAAGAAGAACGAGTCCATGAAGAAGATGAAGCCACGAAGACGAACCAAGCGTAGACGAACGAATCCTCACGATCGCAACGAAACGGGAAACTATCGAGAAGAAGCACACAACATAGTAAACACACCACACATAGACAAGACATGATGCACAACCAAGCATGATGCATGACAAGGCTAAATGAAGCTACTCATGGCAAGAGATGATGCATACAAGAGCAACACATCAAAGCAAGTTTAAATGGGGCCGGAAACAACATATGACAATTCTGGTAAGTCCTCATATGCAAGTTTCGAAATTGGTCCAGATCTGAATAAACCTTATGTTCAAGTTGTTAAACAGAAAGTTAAGATACACCAAGATGATCTACACGAGATTCTAGTCAAGTTATATATAAACTTTATTTAATTCGGAGCTACGGCCTAGAAGATATGAGCAAAACAAGTTAAACATGGCATTGATGCAAAATGCATACAAACATCAAGCAAACACCTCAAAACATGGATGCAACATGATAATATGAAACTACATGCAAAATCAAGCAAGTTTCATATAGAGCACACTCAAAACAGAGCAACGGTGCAACGCATACTCTATACAAGTTTAAAGGACAAGCTGTCCAAAACAGCAACTAGGCATATGGGAAGCATCAAAACAACATGCTACAGCACCCCAACTTGAGAACAAAAGGTATGGACATGATGTACAAGTAAAGCAAAACAAAACATGAACACTGAGCTGTCTCCAGAAATCACTAGAACATGTTCAAAAAGACATGGCAAGATTGCAAATAATAATAGTTTCAGACTTTGCAGACAATAACATCAGGTTGCAATGTTTAGAGCTACCAAAAAACATGCTACAGGAACTTATCATAGAAACTAATGGCATGGAATGCAACTACTAAATGCATAGAACAAAAGTCCTTTACTGACCTAAATCCAAAGATCAACAGAAAATATGGTGGCACCCATGTAAATATGGCAAATTATATGACAGATTCAAACATGGCGTGAACAACGATAAGTAGGCATGTTGATGAGCTTGTACCACTCACCACAGAGCATTACATGGCATGACAGCGCAACCGACAGAAGGAAGACATGTTTATGAAGCCAAACATGGCAAGATCAAGTTCATAGGGTGCATGGATCACTAGCAACACACATCGCAAAACTGAACTTAATGTTAACATGCTGACAGCAACATTATTTAGCAACTTTGGAGCAATATAACAACAGGCTATAGTAGGCTATAGATGCAATCCGGGACATGGATGGATAGAGAATGACATTTAAAACAAAACAACCTTAGTGAACATCTCCAGATTATGCATAGAATGACTTGTAGCAGCAGGTTTACATAGCATCATGATGTAGAAGATTCAGCCTAGCAAAACAGTAACAACAAGTACCATACTTCACGAGCTCTATGCACTCAGTACAAGACTCACAAAAATACATGGATCGCACCTCTGTAAAGATGGCATGACATAGTTGAAAACACATGTAGAGATCATGCTCATAGGATGCACACATCAAATGCAACAAAAATGACAAATCACCAAGTTATAACAGTTTCAGCAGATTAACATCATATAGCACTCTTCCAACGATGATTCAGGCATCAAGGTGGACTCAGATAAGCATGGCACAATGGAACGAAATGAAGAGCATCTCACAATGAACATTCCGATATATTACATGCACAAAACGGAGCAGTATGCAACAAGTTATGATGCGTTTAACATGGCATGAAAATGTAGCAGATCTAGGGACTTAGCAGAATTTACCCTCGTCGAAAACGGGACGGAGGGAAGCGGGACGGGCGGATCCGGGACGTGGGCGCCCGTTGGTTCCTGGGGTTGGTGGATCTCATCCACCATCCCCGGATCCGGCTAGGTCGCGGCCTCCGGCGAGGCGGCGGACTCCGGCGAGGGGAGGCGCGGGCGCCGGCGAGGGGAGGGTGAGGCGCTGGGCGGCGCGCTTCGGGCGGCGCCAGACGAAGGCGGCGGCGGACGAGGCGCACCGGCGGCTGAGACGCGATGC